>NC_081414.1:557112650-557414632 GCF_030272615.1 Cryptomeria japonica | reverse complement strand
CTTATATAGGATGAATCCTTCCTGAAACCAGACAATTTGATTCTGATTCATGTCTTATACAGGATGTATCCTTCCTAAAACTAGACGTTCTGATCATGTCTTATACAGGATGAATCCTTCCTGAAACCAGACACTTTGATCATCATTGTCTTATATAGGATGAATCCTTCCTGAAACTAGATTGAATCTAATAAATCAAGATTTTTTAATTTTACCAATCTAAGCAATCAAGCTAATCAAAGAACTTGCATTTTCATTAAACCATAGTTGTAGAAATCAAATCAAATCTATTAGGATATCAATCTCGCAAAAACTCCAAAGATTAATTATCTCAATTGATCTCCTGAGGGGGCATCATCATACCATGATTTAGCAATCAAGAGCTGGGGCATCCTATCAAATCAATATCAGCATCAAAATGAGATTATTCTTTGAATCAACGCATCATCACACCTCGCTTCAAAGAGGGGCAAAATGTATACACCTAAAAATGGTCTAAAGATAATTAATTAAATAAGGAATTATTTAATTAATCTTCTCCTCCCCAATTTAATTGAATTCACTAAGCAATTTGATTAAATCTCTCACTCATCTACTTATTAATAAATCTAAGGATTTATTTAATAGGTTCATTTCACCCCTTTAATTAATTAATTCAAATTAATTAATTCCCTCATCCAAAATCATTTCTTCAAATCTTTTAATTAATTAAAATAAATCAAATCCATGAGTTGTTGAGATTAATTATCCTTTTCATATTATTTGAATTTTTAAATTCAAATTCTCCTAACTTCTACCACTCCTAAACCTAACCAATTCTACCTACCCACATGTCCCCTTTCATCCAACATCTTCTAGAACCTTGTGACACTTGTCACTAAGTGTTCCCTTTCATTATACTCCTTCTAGAAGCCTCTTTACACTTGTCACCATAGAGATGACAGATGTTCCCTTTAATCCAACCCCCTTTGCCATCCTCCTCCAATTTAACCATTGATATCTTCAGATCAATCTTGACTGATGATTCTTGCCACATGACCCCTAGCCTTGGAAAATCCTATAAATAGACCTCATTTTGGAGCTCAAAGGGTCCCAATTTCATATCTTTCTTGCATATCATTTGATTCATCTCATTTACATTCATGCATTGTTATTATAGGCATCTAGCTTATAGTTTATTAGTTTTAGCAATGTTATCATGCTCAATTTTAGCTTAAATATTAGCTTAATCATGCTAGATCAATCATTCATGTAGCTTAATCATGTTATTCTTGCTAAGATCATGCATTTTCATCTTTCAAATCCTCCATCTAAGTGTAGTCAAGTCACTGGAGTATGCATAACCAGATCTGAGAGCATTTTTCATACTCACATTTACTAGGAGGCAATAAGTTGATTAGCTATGGTTTTGTCTTTCATTGTTTCAATTTACCAACCATTTCTTGTAATGATTTATTGAGTGCATTGTGTTTGTAGGTATAGGTACACTTCATATAGAATGACATAAAGTTTTCGAAAAACAGAGTTTGGATGCTCAAGTTATGTCTTTCGAAGTGCAAAAATGAACCTCTGACTTTGACAAAAAAAACCACCATCAAAAAAGAAAAAGAAAAATTCAAACCTCCAGATCTGGATAGAGCTTAGAAAGAGCTTTCTGACAATATAAGATTTGTCAAGAAATGCCTCCGTATGACCAAGTTATGGCCAAAAGAAAAAAAAACCTCTCTTTTAGGGCATAAGGATTTTTTGTGCCTCGAAAAATGTACCAATAAAAAATCATGCCCCAGGTGTCCTTGTCACCAAAAAATATTCAAATTATATATCCAAATTCATGGAATCGGCCTTCTGAATCCAACCGCGAGGTCCTTTTGTCACCAAAATGTACCAAAAAATTATCTAACCTCAGAAATGGAAAAAAACAATTGCATAAACCCCCGAATACACAGATTTTGAGAACAAGGCCCAAAAACTCTCACGAAGAGAACAATAGCATACATATTTGGATCTCTGATACCATATTGGAGTTAAGGAAAAATCAACTCTACATATCCCAAAGATCACCTGTATGCAAACCTGTCACAGAAGGAGAGAAGCAAAAAAGCTATGGAGGCCAGAATTCAAAGATCCAGAAAAGAGGAGTGATATTGATTGTGCAATTAGAATGCAATACAATAATTACCATTGTTATGAACATGCAAAGAGAGAATCCTTATAAGAGGATACTCAAAACCCTAAAGAATTATAAGATTCCTAAGTTTAGCTTAAGCATGGAGTATAATAGACTAATAATTATTAACTAATAAAAGATTACTCTAAGAGTTTCTATCTTTGCAAGAATTTGATGGCAGTCTAGTTAGATTTGGAGATGTTAAAGCATTTTTGATCAAAGAAAAAGGAACTATATCATTGGATGTTAAGAACAATACTAACAATGTTTATTATGTTGAAGGTTTGAGGCATAATCTTTTGAGTGTAGGACAATTGGTAGATAAGGGATTTCAATTACAGTTCAAGGATGGAAAATGCAAAATCAATAATAGATCTGGTTTAGAGATTGCAACTGGTACATAGACAAAAGGTAATATATTTCATTTGAACTCTGGTGAGAAGACATGTTTGATTACATAGATTGATGAGAGTTGGCTATGGCATAAAAGGTTGTGTCATGTGAATTTTGATTGCATTGTGAAGATCAATTCAACTAAGGTAGTTACGGATATACCTAAGATTATGAAGCCCTATAATCCGGTATGTAAAGAATGTCAAATGGGTAAACAGGTCAGAACCTCTTTTATGAGTATAAAAGATAAATCAAATGATGTTCTTGATCTTATTCATAGTGATTTTTGTGGCCCTACTAGAGTTAAAAGTTTTCAAGGTGATAGATATTTCATGCTAATCATTGATGATTATTCTAGAATGATGTGGGTTACTTTTCTAAAAGAGAAATTTGGAGCATTTAAAAAGTTTAAAATCTTTAAGGCTAAAGTGGAAACAAAGACAGGATTGAAGATTAAAATGTTTGAGGTCAAATCATGGTGGAGAATTCACATCCGGTGAGTTTAATAACTTTTGTGAGAAGCATGGTATAAGAAGATAATTTTCTACTCCTCAGACACCTCAGCAGAATGGAGTTGTGGAAAGGAATAACAAAACTATCTTGGATGCTGCTAGAGCAATGATGATGGAAGCTAGTCTACCTCATATCTACTCGAGAGAAGTAGTGAGAAAAATGGTTTATACATTCAATAGAGTACATATCAAAGGAGAAACCAGTAAGACACCTTATGAATTTTGGTTTGGAAATACACCTACAATTAAGTATTTCAGAATTTTTGGTAGTAAATGTTATATCAAGAGAGATGATATCATTGGGAAATTTGATCTTAGATGTGATGAAGGCATATTTCTTAGTTTTTCTAATGAAAGCAAAGCATATAGATGTTATAACAAGAGATTGTAGAGAATTGTTGAGAGTGCTAATGTCAAAGTAGATGAGTTGAACAAAAGTCAAATCAGAGTTTATGAGAAGGAACCAATAGTGGAAATGATTATATCTAAACCGGTAGCACCATTACTGGAATAGAGTGTTGAACTAGTTATTTTAGTAGTATTAGAGAATTCTACAATAAGTAAAGAACAGGGAAGAGGAACAGAAAATTAGAAGACTCCTAGGTATGTGAGATTGAATCATTCAGAAGATCAGATCATTGGGGATAAGAGAAATAGAGTGATGACAAGAAAACAATTGGCAACTAATGAGGTATGTTTAATTTCACAAGTTGAATCGGTATTAGTAATTGAGGCATGTAAAGATGAATATTGGTTGAAAGCTATGGAAGAAGAATTAGATCAGATTGAGAAAAATAACACATGGACCTTGGTTCCCTAGCCTAAAAAAATAAATATTATTGGAACTAATTGGGTTTTTAGGAATAAATTGAATGAGGATGGTCAAGTTATAAGGAATAAGGAATAAGGCTAGATTGGTTTGTAAAGGATATTCTCAGAAGGAAGGAATTGATTATGGAGAGACTTTTCCAGCTGTAGCTAGGATTGAAGCTGTAAAATCATTTCTTGCCTATGTTGCTTATAAAAACTACAAGGTTTATCAGATGGATGTTAAATGTGCATTTTTGAATGGGGATATTGATGAGGAAGTTTATATTGAGAAACTCGATGGTTTTTCACTATCAGATGATGCAAATATGGTTTGTAGGTTAAGGAAAGCTTTATATGGATTGAAACAAGCACCTAGGGCTTGGTATGCAATGTGGAATAAACATCTTTTGAAGCTTGCTTTTACTAAGGGTAGTGCTGATAGTAATTTATATTATAAGATCACTAATGATGATATACTAATTATTGAAGTATTTGTTGATGACATTATTTTTGGAGGTGAAGATAAGTTATGCATATAATTTTCTAAGAATATGGAGAAAGAATTTGAGATGTCTATGATTGGTGAGATGAAATTTTTCTTAGTTTTACAGATTGCTCAAACTAACAAAGGTATTTTAATCTGTCAAACTAAATATGCTTAAGGAATTGTTGAAGAAATTTGGTATGGGAGATTCTAAACCGGTAAGTACTCCTGTGGTTACAAGTGAGAAATTGACAAAAAAATATGTTTTTGCATTGATAAATCCTACGAGATACAAATATATGATTGTAGGTCTACTTTATTTGACTCAGAATAGGCCTGACATTATAAATGTTGTTTGTATTGTTTCAATATTTCAGAGTGATCCTAGAGAAAATCATGAGATTGTGGTGAAAAGGATTTTTAGATACTTGCAAGGTACATCAGAATATGGTTTGTGGTACCCTAAGGATGATAACTTTACTTTATGTGCATATATAGATGTTGAGTTGGAGATATTGATGATTAGAAAAGTATTTCTAATGGAGCTTTCTTTCTTGGAAAGAAGTTGGTTTCATGGATCAGCAAGAAACAATCATGTACTTCTTTATCTACTAGTGAGGCAGAGTATGTTGCTGCTGCTAATAACTGTACACAAGTTTTATGGATGAAGCAAATGTTGAAGGATATAAAGGTGAATTGTGATGCACCAGTAGTTATTCACTATGATAACTCTATTGCTATTGATATATCAAAGAATCTAGTATTTCATTCTAAAACAAAGCACATATCTATGAAGTATAACTTTTTGAAGGAAAAGATGGAAGAAAATGAAGTTAGATTGGTTTATGTGAACACTAAAGAGTAGATTGCAGATATTTTCACTAAACCATTGCCCAAGGAATTATTTGAGTACCTAAGAGACAAATTGGGAGTTTCTACCCCTTTGATAGAGACCTTATTGATGTGTTTTGGCATCAATCTGACATGCACTATCAGAGATACTATTCATTCCAACACTGATGTGGGATGCTACTTCTTAGGGGGAGTAGTCAACTTTGTGATTTAGGGGTTTATGTTCTTGCTTTGATATTTTTGTCATATTTTTGGTATATATGTCAAAGGGGGAGAGATATTGATGTGAAAAAGACAAAGAAAGAAAAAGAAAAAGTCAAAGGGGGAGAGATATTGACATTCAAAGCTGTATGTGGGAGATTATTGGTTGTCTTCCTTTGGGGGAGACTTGTTTGGCATTTCTTGGTACATAGATGTTTTTCACATCTAGTGTTGCCATCAATGCCAAAGGGGGATATTGTTAGCCATTTGGTGGAATTGATTATGTGTTGCATTGATGTTTTATCATTGATGCCAACATTAGCTATTTGGATGCTTTACCAACACCCTTCTGGTCCCTGTAGGTTGAGTGATTTCTGGTTGATTTGGATCTGATATGATCCAATAGGCTCTAGTATAGTTTGATTATGGAACTGGCTTGTTCATGATGGTCATGCTTATATTTGGTCAAAGTCTGCACTCCCTGATATGCTATCTGATGCAACTAAAAATATAGCATAGCTAGCACATATGGTCCCCATGCGTACACCGTCCCCTCTATCACCATTGTCTCTAGCACTCTTCCCCATCCAATAGGGAATCCATGTCCTCGATTGTCCCCTGCTAGTAGGCATGCTATCACCACTTCTATCACCACATATCGCTGATCGTACTTTGATGCCATGGTCTCCCAGCCAATCTCCCTCTCTATGATATCCAGATCATCTGTGTCACACTCAAATAATCTACACAATGCATCTCTCCCTATCACTGGGTCATACTCTATCATCTCCCCATGAATCGGAAGGCAGAGGATATGCCATACATCCTCTAGTGTCACAATCGCCTCTCTAGTCGCCAAATGGAATGAGGAAGTCTTTGAATGCCATCGCTCCGCCAATGCGGTAAGCAGTCTTGTGTTTGCCCTAATCTCGGGCATGAATGCAATGTAGTATATTCCAAGTCCTACTAATGTATCTCTGTCTATGCTCCTGAGTTTGTGTTGTAACATGAAGTAGTTAGGACGGTTCTCCCGCGTGATCAATGGATACTATCGACTCTGCATCACAATTGGGGCACATTTTGTCAATTTTAGGGTTTGCTCCTATGGGCTGCATTTCCTTGTTTCATGTCCAAATCAGGGTGTTTCTAATCTATTTTGACCTATCCTACCCTTATTCCCCTTTTCAGATCATTCGCATGCTGTTTTTGACCAAATTTGAGTTCCTAGTGCACAACTGCGCCTGTGTGCTGTATCCTGTGCCTGTGTTGCACCAACTTGCGTCTATGTACCCTACACAAGCGCAGGATGTGCTCACATAGGCGCAGAAGTCACTTTCTGAATTCTCTATGGGCCCCGCAATGTCCCGCAAGCAAGTCAAATTCATAAAATTGACAATATGGGTTTTTGAGATACATACCGCTGCTCCCACATCATCCAATCATCTATAGGTGTGTACACATTCCTCTAGGTGATCTACCATTGGAATGTTCGCCATCTCTCTGCACGTGTCCTTTTCCAGAGCACCAAATCCTCCTCTTTGGCTAGTGCAAATGAGCTCTTTTCACTCTCTTTGTCTCATTTATAGATCTTTGTCAGTGCATAGATGGACGTGCACTCTCTCCATCTTATGCTGGTCGTGGTCTTTTGCACTTTCAATTGATTGTCCTTTGTGTATTCGATCTCCGATTTTCAGTCTGTTTGAACCTATCATTTTCTATCATTCTTATCAATCAATTGGCCTCTTTTCTGGATGTTTCCAGCCAATTCCTCGAGGGGCCATGCATATGTCATTGTCAGTGTCTGGGGCATTTTCATTATCATTCTTTGAAACAACGCTTAAAATCGCATTGTCTCAAAGAGGGGCAAAATGTAGACGTCTAAAAATGGTCAACGCTTGCGGAGTCATACTTTAACATTTGTGCATTGCCTTATTTTAGGGTTTTTGCATCACATTAACATTTCTCCTATGTTGCGCACTTGGTCTTTATCATTTGCAAGCATCGAGTCTTTCTTTTGCATTCTTCATTTGTCTCGCTTTCGAATTTGGTCTTGTCGATAATAATCTTCAGTCATGATTTTGGTCGATCTTATCCTGTCGCATCAATGTGTGTGTTCATTTGGCATATTTTGACATCGTCAATTCGATTTCATTTTGTCATCGATCATTGTTCTCTTTTCAATTTTGTCATTTTGGCGATCAATTTGTCATCGATTGTCATATTTCTCAATCATGTCAATTTGGATCAATTTGTCATTGTTCCTCATCAATTGGCGCGTTTATCAATCAAATCACTTATCAACATTGGTCCTTTGATAATCAGAATCATGATCGAATCAACATCAATTATCTTTTGTCAAGACCTAATTGTCATCCTTGCATTTCTAATTCATCTTCTAGGGTTTCATGATTTATTCATTTAACCTTGTTTGTCATTTCTCCCTCTAGGTTAAATAGTTTATTTATCCTAAGTCTTCTTGTCACAATTAAATATTTATTTAATTGGCTAACTAATTCCTCCCTCTTTTTGTGAATTAATTAATGAATGAAAAAATTATTAATTAATTTACCTAATTTTCCAATTTACTAATTTCTCCTAATTCCTAATTTTCTAATTTTCATCAAATTTCTAATTTCCTAATTTCCAATTCATCTAATTTTCAATTTTCTCCTAATTTCATGGGAATGACATAGCAAATTTGACATAGCAATTTGTCATAATTGTCAATCAATCAATTTTGACATAGCAATTTGTTATAATTGTCGATCAATCAATTTCGCATAGAAAGTGTCAATTTGTCATAATTTGTCATATTTGTCATTCTTGATTTGAAGTTTCCTTTCAAATCTATTCATGCTAATCTTGTCTTTTCTCCAATTTGTCTATAAATTGGATGAATTTCTTCAATCAAAAGGTCGAATCAATCACTCTTCTAGTACCCTTATGTTGTCGTCTTGTCTTGTCAATTTTGCTTTCATCTCATGCTTATGCACTTGAAGGTGAGATCCACAAAACAAAAGCTATTTGAAGGAGAAAGAAGAACAATGGAGCCACATGAAGGAGACATCTGCATTTGGTTTGCTTAGATTTCATTTTGAATGTCTTGTTTTCATGTTTTCATTAAATGTAATTAGGATTGGTCATTGCAATTGAGTTTTCGTGATTGAACTAGGCTAATGTTAACATTGCTTTGATGATTTTCACATTTCCTATCTACATTAATTGGTGAACTCGATGTGAACTAACCCCCTAACCATGCTTTTGAGTGCTTTTGAGCTGATTTGCAGGTGAAAAACCCAAGAAACAGGGTAATTCAAAGCTTTTTGGGCACTTTTGTGCTTGTGTCACTGCATCCTGTGCCTGTGTCAAAGGGATCTGCGCTTGTGTTATTGCATTTTGTGCCTTTGTTACTGCATTTTGCGCCTGTGTAAGACATTCTGTGCCTGTGTAAGGCCAGAAATAGAGGTAAAAATCAGTGTTTTTACTTGCAAATTACTTTGTTTTGCATCTTGTTTCTGCATTTTGGTTTTTCTTTGGTACTGATTCTCTGTGCAGCACCTTGGCATTGCGCATGGCAAAGACAAAAATGAAACTACTAACAAATTTTATACAAGTTTGCTAGTCAAACACCAAACAAATCAAACTTCTAACTTGGTGATTTTGCAGGTTGCCTTGTATTTCAACCGAACCTTTGTGTTTGTGATTTTTAATTAGGCACCTAGTATGTTTGCTAAGTAGGATGGAATGAACATGTGTTCACTTTGCTTGTCGAGTTTGACATTGGAGTAGGAGAGTATGCTCTCATCCTTCTTAGGGTGATCAGAAATCCAGATCTTCGATACCATTCTCATGTTTTGGATTGTTTGTTACCTTTAGAGGGCCTGCCTTCCCGACCATTTGCTTTCTTTTGCAAGCAAGTGATAATCATGAGAGGGGAACAACCCAAAGTGAGCACAGCTAGAGTACCTTGGCATTCTAACTCACTATAAATAAATACCTGATGGGCGAAAGCTTTGAAGGAAGGGTTACGTGGGAATTGTAGTTACTTGGGAAGTGATGACCCTTGTACTCTTTCTCATATCAGTATCTAAGTAGGGCCTCATGATCTAAATCATGCTTGCATGACTACATTTGTTTGGTATCTTGGTGGTCTTATGTCTCAATCACGCTTGTGTGACACCAAGGAGTAATGCTTAACATAAATCCTTACTAAACACCTTGTATTTAGAGGCCAAAAATCCTTCTAGTTGCTTGAGAAGGAGGAGTTCAGATACTTGGAAGAGATACTAAGTTTTCCATGGGGACTGATGCTTGGCTGCCCTGAGAAGTGAGTGCCATGGAGGGGAGCCCGTGGGGTCAAGCATCTATGTATTCTCCTTGAATCTCATAACAAATCTACATCTCAAGTACCTACTGTCTTTACCTACCATAAGAAATGTGTGAATGAGCATGATTGTCTTGAGTCTAAGTTAAAATATCTTGTCTTCTTTTCTTGTCAAAAGTTGAGTTGTGTCTCATTTCAAAAACAAGACAAAATTGATTCAAAACAAGGTTAAACGCAAGAGTATTTCATTCAACAAAGTTCAAAAAACCTCCAAACATGGTTGTCAAAACAATTTTCAAAATCTTGTCTCAACATTCATGTCACTTAGATTTAGGTTCATCCTAGGTTTGCATTTTGCAAGTTCATTGTCAACTACCAAGGTTAGGTTTCACCTAGGTCATACTCCTTTGCATATCAATAAGGGTCATCCATTTGCATGTGTCCTCTTGCATTAGAGTAATACCATTTCATAATTCAACCTTAGGTTTATTCTTAGGTTGACATTGTCATATATTTGCATTTGCATCTTTGTCCTCATAACATTAGGTCACATTTGCATACCCTAGGTCTCTTCATCAAGCTTAGGTCGTTATCATATAATATTAGGGTCATTTGCATAGTAATTGTCCCTTTGCATATAGTGTCAAAACTAGGTTTTGTCATACTTGAGTAATGCAAATCTTTGATAAACCCTAAGTTATTGTTAGGAAAGTCTAGACCTTATCAAACTTTTGTCTTTTTGTCATCAATGTCATTTGGTCAAACCTAGCTTAGTATCCAAGCATATAGGGGAGACATTGTCATTTTGTCCTTTTGTCACTTGGTCCTTTTGTCCTTTGAGGTCTAGACATCATTTCAATTTCCTAAGGGTCTCATTTTTAGAATTGCATTCATGAGTTTGTCAAAATCTTGAAAAAAGAACAAAAACCTAGGTTGCATTCTTGCCATAGATTGCATTTTCATCTATTTAGTTTGCATTTAGTTGCATATCATATATTATCCTTCAAAAATCCCAAAAACATTGTATAGTGACATGTCTATTGAAACAAGGTTTCAAGCACCAATGATGCAATAAAGTTTGACATATCAACCGACAATGCAATTGAATTTTAATCCAAGGCATTATCGATCAAACTCTTTATGATGAAACAAGTCTCCAAATACAAAAACTAGAGGAGAAACTAGCTCAAGAAAATGAGATTTTGGAACAAAGAGTGAAAAACATTGAGAAGAATAGATCACAAATGTCCAAAATGTTTAAAAAGTTTTGAGGTCGAAATCCAAAGATTGAGCCAATTGATGTAAGATCTCTTATTGAACAATCAGACATACCAGCTCTCCTCTCACAAATAGAGATGATGAAACAATTTCAAGAAAAGAGACAACAACATTATGTGCCTTCACAACAAGAACAAGAAGGTGTTTACTATCAATCACATTTTCAACCATCACAACCAATTGTTCAACAGTTCCAACATTTCCAATAGACACAACCAATGGTCCAACATATACAACCAACACAACCAATGGTCCAATTTCAATAATATGTCCAACCAACTATACAATGTCAACAAATAGTTCAACCAATGGTGGAATATCAACAAGTTCAATCAACATATCAATGTCAACAACCACAACCAAACATTCAAAAACAAAGGTTGTAGCCCACACCAAGCCAAGTTTCAAACATGTTAGAACAATTGAACCAAGTCCAATATCAAAACATGAAATCAAACCAAATTCTTGCCAAACAAGTTCAAATTCCAAATACAACTATGTCAAAACCTTGAAAGAAAGGTGGATTTATTGCAAGGCTCTTAAGGAACCTACCAAGTGAGTTCTTTGAAGAAGATCAAGATAATACAGTTATGTCTAGCAATTCCTCATCCCCCCACAAACAAATGGACTCTCTAGTGGCATCTATCCCTACACCTTTAGAAGTTTCACAAGAACCTTCCATATTGTCCTCATCAAATAATACACCCAAGGATGAAATTATCCAAGAGCTATCCATAATTGATTGCCAAGATAATCCAATTCATGATGCACATCCTTGTCATGTTTTAGAAATACAAGACCCATTGCCACCATGCACTTTATTGCCATTACCTGTTTTAGAGGACCCCATTCGAAGTCCCCCTTCCTCATGTTCAAGCATTGATTCCTTGCCAAAATCCATCACAAATGTTCAAAGTGCATTTCCTTCATGCCAAAACATTGATTCCTTGTCAGAATCCCCCATGCATATCCAAAGTCCAACCTCATGTCAAGAGGATAATTTAGAGCATGAAGAAACGTGTCTTAAAATAGATGAAGATCAAGATCCTAAAACCTTATCATCCCATCCAATTGTTGACCAGGATCCCATTTCCCCAGACACTCACAATGATTCACTTATTCCTGTCAATTCTATCCAAGAATACAATGTCCTTTCAAATCCCATTGACATTCCACTTCCTAAGAAAGATCAAGATATCTTTTCTATCCTTTATGATGATCCCATTAGAATTCAAGAGCAAAGCACCTTTAAAGAGGATTCCAATGATCTTCCTCCTTGTCAAGATCAAATTATTCCTTTAAATCCTCCATAAGATCCTTTTGTTCCTCCATCTCCTTGTCTTAATGCTCCATATACACTCCAAGATTTCATTTCTTTTGATTATCCCATTATTTCTCCCATTCCATCTCTTGAAGAGCCTATCAAAGAACCATGTCCACCACACAATCCTAGCCCCCCTCACAATCCTAGTCCCCCTCATGATCCTAATCCCCCTCATGATTGTAATGTGTCAGTGCAAGATGTTCATGAACCCTTGACATGCATAATGGGTTCTTCCAATTTGGTGCAATCTGATCCACTTCAAGATCTCATTATTTCTCTCATATCATATCCACCTCACAATGGACTTGCGTCTTCTTCCCAAAGGCAAGATATTCATAAAGGCAAAGGATTAGATCTCTATAAGCAAGAATCCCTTCATGTTAAAGAAAATATTAGGGGTCATGGCCTCAGTGAAATTCTTCAAGACGTGGGTACCACTACTAAATCCAACATCCCTCCATCAAAATCAAAACATACACCTTCCCCATCATACCTTCCATCCATCTTAGGTCCTTATATCCCTTCATCCTCTATGCAAGGTCAGCAAAGGCACACATCCTTGAGTAAATTTCATCAATCCAAAAGAACTCCATTTCATTCATATCCATCCATGCATTCCTTTCCCCCTCCAAGCAATTTGGATGCCAAGTATAAAAGTCATTAGTCTAGCAATCCACATGTATTCAAGGATCAACATGTCCAATATAATCGACATGTCAAAACAAAGAACAATATGATCTATAAAGAAAAAGAAATATCCAAAAGGCCACAAAGGCCCACTGAGCAAAATAAAGCAAAGTCAAAATATATATGGGTTCCTAAATCCCTTGTGCAAGCAATGCACTCCACGGAACCACAAAAGAATAAAAAATCCAAAACCATGTGGATCCCTAACCTGCTCCTTGAAGCACAAAAGCCTAAAGAAACATCCAACTTGGCATCCAAAGTTGCTATTCCTCCATCCAAACTTTCCAAGTCTATTTCCTCCATCACCTTCATCATCCATTGTGGGCTTTTATGTCCCAAAATCCCAAGCTATTTCTCCATCCAAATCTCACAATCTGAGATACATCTTTCCTCCATCAGTCCATCACCCCTCAAGGTGTGTGCCAATGTCAATCTTGCCAACATTTCTATCCACTCAAGCACAGTTCTTCCAATACCCTATCCATTATCCAATTCATATTTTCCATCCTTCGATCCCTTTGGTCCAATCCTTTGCATAAATCCTTGCCTTAATTTCATCTCTTTTTCCATGTCCTTATCCTACCAACGTCTTTGAGCATACTTTTAAAGGTCATGGCCCAATTTTTTTCAAGGCTACTATCCAAAAAGAAAAAAAACAATAATATGCTTGAGTCCTTCTTCCATCCCCTATCATGTGTCCATCTTCTCTAAAACGTCAAAATCCAAAAAAAAAAAAAAAGTGAGAAAAAAAAGACAAAAGAAAAAAAATAAAGCAAAAATAATTTGTCCACTGGTGAAAACCTAGCAAACAGGCGCCTTGGGCAAGTACCATGATGAAAACCTGGCAAACAGGTGTCATGCGTAATTTATGAACTTCTTGCACACCACACTTGGGGGCAGGTTTCCTCCTTCATATCCTATTGCCCTTCATTATCCTATCATACCATGTCATTACCCTTCATATCCTATTGTCCCTCATGTCCAGTTTCCCTTTCCACCTTTGATCTTGACAAGGCTGAGGATATTCATGAGCATCATGCATCTTGTTTGCAGCTTTTAGTCTATCATAGCTTTTGGTATTTATCCATTTGCTTATTACAACCTTTCATCCATATTCCCTAGCTTATTGCAACTTTCTGCTACTATCCCTTAGCCTATCCCAACCTTTAGTCCATATCCCCTACCCATTCCTGGTCTTGCTTATCCTATCCATATCTTATCACTATCCATACACTCTTTTTCATTCCTTGATCTTGATCTGACATAAGGACGCAATTTTTAAACATAGTTTCAAAAACCTCTTGACATGTCCCTCATGCCATGTTCCTGCTTTACATTGTCATATCCAGTCTCTTGTCCCATCACGCAATAGCCCTTGAAAATTGCATCCCATTGTCTCCATAATAAAAGGCCCTTGTCTTCCTTCTATCCACCAACATTTCAGCAAGATTGTTTATCCCTTTGTCATATTCCTCGCCTTGCTAGACACTGGGGGCAAAATCATAAAAATTGAAAAATGTCCTGAAAAAATCCAAAAAAATCAAATAATGTCCTAAAAAAATCCAAAAAAATCAAATAATGTCCTGAAAAAATCCAAAAAAATCAAATAATGTCCTGAAATAATCCCAAAAAAAAAATCGCATAATGTCCTGAAAAAATCATAAAAATTGAAAAATGTCCTAAAAAAATCATAAAAATTGCAAAATGTCCTAAAAAAGTCATAAAAATTGAAAAATGTCCTGAAAAAATCATAAAAATTGCAAAATGTCCTAAAAAAATCATAAAAATCAAATAAAGTCCTGAAATAATCCAAAAAAACAAAAAAATTGTAAAAACGAACGAAAAAATTTCAAAACATCAAAATCCAAAAACAATTTCGTCAATAAATGGTCCCCTTTGTGCATAGATAGATTGCTAAGCATACATCCAACGACAATCTATCAAACACTGCGCTTTAATGAAATCATGTGTTAACAGATGAACTTTTCGATCAAACCAGACATTCAAACTGATTAAACTTGTCATAGCCATCAATCAACATCAATATCATTTGTTCTTGTCACTACTATCATGGGTCTTATACAGGGTGTGGTATACTTGAAACCAGACTGTGTCCTATCTTAGATGAGGTACCACATGTCCTAAAACTAGACATCATGATCGTCTTATCAACACTTTCAACTTTTGACAATGAAGATCACGATGTTTGTTTGACTTGTTGGAATTAGCGAGTCTTATCATTTATTGATTTATCTTCGATCATGTTCCTATGTTGCTCGATGATGTCACTGAGTGATTTAGAGTGACCGGGATGGATCATGGTCCCTTTTTCTTTTCTTTGTTGTGTTTGTTGTTTGTGGAATGTTTGTCACAAACTAGGGCAGCTATATCATTGGGTGTCTGTGATAAGTACGTTTGCTTTGTGAATGCCGCACATACCTCGACCCTTGATGTATGCACCCTAGGATGCTTCACTCATTCCTTGTGTGTGATGTGTCTATATTTTGCAAAAGGGGTTGCGTTTCAGCTCTGGCTTTCAATGCCATGATGCTCTACATCTGATTTGCTATATCAAATAAAGGTTCTCACCTACAAAGTGCATTAGTGAAAGCAAGTTTTTCTTCGTCTCTAATTTTCCTTTGCCTCATTTCTTCTTATTAACATTTTCTTCCATCAGTTTGGGCAGTCAGTCCGATCTTGTTCTCCAATCTCCAAACAAACACATAAGTTGCATCTTGCATCCATTTGGTTAGTACATTTGGATTACATCAAGCATCACATCAAGCATTTTATCCATTTCATATTATAAACGCATCGAAAACACATAAAAATGTATCCATACATGTTCCACAATAAACAATGCATCAGCCATCCATACATGGAAAATAACCATAAACCATAGCATATTGCATCGCATCATATCGATGCATATCATATCATATATCAAAATAATATCGGAGTACAAAATTGGACTGTCTGTCCTCAGTATGGCCCGCAGGATGACTACATAATGTCAAACTACATTTGTCTCTGTCATAAGGAGCACGTGCCTCTGTCACTAGGTGCTCCCTCTATCCTCCTCATCCCTGCCATGTCTCAAGGATGATGTCCCTCCTATCCCTGGTCCTGGCTGTGGTAGTCTCATAGGTCCACTCACCCCCATGCTGCTCACTAACCTCCGAGAGTGTGCCCTGCTCTCTACCCTCGATCGTGCTTGATATGACGCTGCTCTCTGCTCTGGTGGAACTGCACTCTCATATAGTGTCCTCCAATGGTGTATCTCCTCTCCGGTCTCTACCAACATCTGTGCCATCTCATGTGCACTAGCATCCCTAATAGACCCAATGTACTCAGTGACTCTCTTCCCTTCTTACTGTGCTTGGGCTATTGCTGTATCTCGAGCCGCTGTAAGTCTGGCTATCTCTGCTCTGAAGTGATCATTCTCTATCCTCAAGATAGAATTCTGTCTCTCTAATGTCGCAATGTGATCATGTTGACTCGCTATGGTAGCCCTGCACATCTCCATCTCCTCTATCCTAGCTGTCTCTAGCTCTATGGGTATATCCGATAATGACTCCTGATCGGCTGAATCTGGCTCATAATCTTCATCCTCATCATCTCCGTCCTCATCATCCCCCTCATCCTCATCCTCATCCTCCTCATCCTTATCTCTGTCCTCATCCTCTCCAGTGAGTGGGAAGTCCTCCTGTCTCCTTGGTATTGGAATATCAGGATCTGTCAATGGCACTGGTCATCATCATGCAAACCATCGCTCATACTCCTCTATCATCCTGGTGTCCACCACATCTGATCTCCAATCCCACTGTCTCTGTTGTAGCTGTGTGAAGTTGGCATAGGCTATGTGTGATTGAATCATCCTCCCCCACTAACTCGTCTCTCTGTGAGATCAGGCAAAGTGTGCAGTCCCTCTAGGTACATCCCGCCTCTCTCCAAACTATCATCTAACTCTCTTCGGTAGGTACATCTCAATCACCCTTTGGTGGTTCACTAGTTGCCCAATCAGGTATCTCTCATGTCTGCAATACGGTAGCTCATCACTATGATCTGACCATCTAGGGCAATCAAGATATGGCCTCCATGTGAACTCCCTCAATCTGTGGAGCTCATGTCGCCAATACAATATGTATCGAAAAGGACCCTATCTCAGTGCTCCCCCATAGTAGTACACATACGGTTGGTGTGGTAATACCTGTCTCTCTACAATTGATCGACATATGGCTATGTGCTCAAATGCCCATACCTGTAGCAGTGTGACTCCACAACTCAAAGTCTGCACTCCTTGATATGCTATCTAATGCAACTAAAAATATAGCATAGCCAACACACATGGTCCCCATGCATACACCATCCCCTCTGTCACCATCCGCTCTACACTCTTCCCCATACAATAGGGAAACCATGTCCTCATCTGTCCCCTGCTAGTAGGCATGCTATCACCACTGCTATCACCACATATCGCCAATCGTACTCTGATGCCATGGTCTCCCAGCCAATCTCCCTCTCTACGATATCTAGATCATCTGCGTCACACTCAAATAATCTGCACAATGCATCTCTCCCTAGCACTGGGTCATACTCTATAATCTCCCCATGAATTGGAAGGCGGAGGATACACCATACATCCTCTAGTGTCACAATCGGCTCTCCAGTTGCCAAATGGAATGAGGAAGTCTCCGAATGCCATCGCTCTACCAATGCGGTAAGCAGTCCTGTGTTTGCCCTAATCTCGGGCATGAATGTGATGTAGTATATTCCAAGTCCTACTAATGTATCTCTGTCTGTGCTCCTGAGTCTGTGTTGTAACATGAAGTAGTCAGGACGATTCTTCGACATGATCAATGGATACTATTGACTCTGCATCACAATTGGGGCACATTTTGTCAGTTTTAGGGTTTGCTCCTATGGGCTGCATTTCCTTCTTTCATGTCCAAATCAGGGTGTTTCTAATCTATTTTGACCTATCCTACCTTATCCCCCTTTTCAAATCATTCGCATGCTATTTTTGACCAAATTTGAGTTCCTAGTGCACAACTACGCTTGTGTGTTGTGTCCTATGCTTGTGTTGCACCAACTTGCGCTTGTGTACCCTACACAAGCACAAGATACCCTACACAAGCACAGGATGCGCTCACTTAGGCGCAGAAGTCACTTTCTACATTCTCTGTGGGTCCCGCAATGTCTCGAAAGCAAGTCAAATTCATAAAATTGACAATATGGGTTTTTGAGATACATGCTGCTGCTCCTGCGTCATCCGATCGTCTGTAGGTGCATACACATTCCCTGAGGTGATCTTCCATTGGAATGTTCGCCATCTCTCTGCACGCGTCCTTTTCCAGAGCACCAAATCCTCCTCTTTGCCTAGTGCAAATGAGCTCTTTTCACTCTCTTTGTCTCATTTATAGATCTTTGTCAGTGCATAGATGGACGTGCACTCTCTCCATCTTATGCTGGTCATGGTCTTTTGCACCTTCAATTTCTTGTCCTTTGTGTATTCGATCTCGGATTTTCAGTCTATTTGAACCTATCATTTTCTATCATTCTTATTGATCAATTGGCCTCTTTTCTGGATGTTTCTGGCCAATTCTTCGAGGGGGCATGCATATGTCATTGTCAGTCTCTAGGGCATTTTCATTATCGTTCTTTGAAACAACACTTAAAATCGCATTGTCTCAAAGAGGGGAAAAATGTAGACGTCTAAAAATGGTCAACGCTTGCAGAGTCATACTTTAACATTTGCGCATTGCCTTATTTTAGGGTTTTTGCATTGCATTAACATTTCTCCTATGTTGCGCACTTGGTATTTATCATTTGCGAGCATCAAGTCTTTCTTCTCCATTCTTCATTTGTCTCGCTTTCAAATTTGGTCTTGTCGATAATAATCTTCAGCCATGATTTTGGTGGATCTTATCTTGTCGAATCAATGTGCGTGTTCATTTGGCATATTTTGACATCGTCAATTTGATTTCATTTTGGACATCGTCAATCCTAATCGATGATGGAATTAGGGTTTTGTCCTCTTATCAATCTTATCATCTTGCAATTGATTTGTCATCGATCGTTGTCATTTTCAATCTTGTTGTCTTGCGATCGATTTGTCATCGATCGTTGTCATTTTCAATCTTGTTGTTTTGCGATCGATTTGTCATCGATCGTTGTTCTCTTTTCAATCTTGTCATTTTGGCGATCGATTTTTCATCGATTGTCATCTTTCTCAATCATGTCAATTTGGATCAATTTGTCATTGTTCCTCATCAATTGGCGCATTTATCAATCAAATCACTTATCAACATTGGTCCTTTGATAATCAGAATCATGATCGAATCAACATCAATTATCTTTTGTCAAGACCTAATTGTCATCCTTGCATTTCTAATTCATCTTCTAGGGTTTCATGATTTATTCATTTAACCTTGTTTGTCATTTCTCCCTCTAGGTTAAATAGTTTATTTATCCTAAGTCTTCTTGTCACAATTAAATATTTATTTAATTGGCTAACTAATTCCTCCCTCTTTTTGTGAATTAATTAATGAATGAAAAAATTATTAATTAATTTACCTAATTTTCTAATTTACTAATTTCTCCTAATTCCTAATTTTCTAATTTTCATCAAATTTCTAATTTCCTAATTTCCAATTCATCTAATTTTCAATTTTCTCCTAATTTCATGGGAATGACATAGCAAATTTGACATAGCAATTTGTCATAATTGTCAATCAATCAATTTTGACATAGCAATTTGTTATAATTGTTGATCAATCAATTTCGCATAGAAAGTGTCAATTTGTCATAATTTGTCATATTTGTCATTCTTGATTTGAAATTTCCTTTCAAATCTATTCATGCTAATCTTGTCTTTTCTCCAATTTGTCTATAAATTGGATGAATTTCTTCAATCAAAAGGTCGAATCAATCACTCTTCTAGTACCCTTATGTTGTCGTCTTGTCTTGTCAATTTTGCTTTCATCTCATGCTTATGCACTTGAAGGTGAGATCCACAAAACAAAAGCTATTTGAAGGAGAAAGAAGAACAATGGAGCCACATGAAGGAGACATCTGCATTTGGTTTGCTTAGATTTCATTTTGAATGTCTTGTTTTCATGTTTTCATTAAATGTAATTAGGATTGGTCATTGCAATTGAGTTTTCGTGATTGAACTAGGCTAATGTTAACATTGCTTTGATGATTTCCACATTTCCTATCTACAAGATGTATGATCTCATTGTAGATCATCATGGTTATGTTAGAGGTCATGGTCAAGGAATGTAATGTGCGAATAATGTAATATCATTCAGGCAGAAGGATTTTGTCAATCATTGGAGATCGAATTGGGTTTATGTAGGAGGATTCAGTCCTCCAGTGTTGAGCTTAACTAGAACTGTACTCAGGCATAGGAGATGCTATCTTTTGTAGTTCAACACTTCTCTGGATTGTAGTGTGGATTTCTATGTAGTCAGTGAGGCTTTCTTTGTGATGAGTAGTGCGCTCTAGGTTGTTGGCCTTCCTACAAGTGTGTGGAGGGACCCCTCAATTTTAATGTCACAGTACTGTACTCAGAAGTATTAATCTAACTGTGGGTAGCTTCCCACTATGGTTTTCGCTTTAGATCAGGTTTCCTACATGTAGATCTTGTGTCACGTGGATGGTCTTTGAGCTCATCTGTGATTATCTGGATTATGTGTTAGGAGTGTGTTTTAACTGCTATTTCGGTATTGAGATGTTTTGGGTTTCGGTATTAAAGTTTTAAATTGCTAATAGTATCGGTAATCCATGACAACTGATTCTCCCCACCTCTCAGTTGTTTTCTGGTTATTTGAACTATTTAACACCTTATTGTTAGACATAATGCACCACTGAGAGGGGGAGGGGGTGAATTAGTGGTTGTCAACTCTTTTCTTTTTCCTAATCCTATGTGAGCATAGATCTACCTCAATGCAGATTGACCAGTTAGTGGGGAGATCAACACAAATACAATCACACAAGGGACATCACATAACACTAGCATATACAAGAAAAACCCAAGATGGGAAAAACCTCAATGAGCAATGCTGATGGAGTCTATTGCTCCAATCCAGCCTCACAATGAAAACACAGTTACAAAGTTTAGGGCACCAACCCAAGGAGCACCAACCCATGACGTTTAGGGCACCTACCCAAGGAGCTACAATCCGTACCTTTAGGGCATCTACCCAAGGAGCACCAACCCCTGCACCAAGCTACAACTCAGTGTTCACAATATAAACAAAAAATACATAAGTAGTTATCTTATTACAAGTGAACCTTGCAACCTTATCATATGCCTTACTCTTTCGGTGAGATACCTTCTCTGCTACACTGACTCACTCTTTTGCTGCTCTCATTTTTTGCTTAACTTCCAATGAACTCTACCAGTACACTTATCCTCTTCTTCTACTCTGCTGGATCTTCACCTTACTCTTTGCTCTTCACTCGTATAACACTTTTCCAGTTCTTTGTCTTCCTTCTCTGCAGCCTCCTTTCACTTCTGCGATGTCGGTATGAACACTACTAGTTCTTCTCTCCTACCAGTTGAACCCTTCAACCAGGTTCTTCCTTTCTCTCACTCACTTCTTAGATACACGTCAAGCACTGGGCTGATTTTCTCTTACCTGTAGAAGTATCACACTTCACAGTAGCACTCTATCCTTCTCTTATAATAACATCTTGTTACTATTTACTAGGTTGTCATTAGTTTTATGTCCAAAGTCATCCTATATACTCTAATCATTTAATACTACCGAAATATTCAGTCGGTATGTACTAAGGCTGTCGGTTATAGAAGAAAGGCTAGTCACTGAGATGAGTAATACCGAGTTGCCTATCGAGTAAAGTTCCTATTCCTACTAGGCAGCAAAAGAGGTATACTAAGTTAATCTGAATAGAGTGGAAATGTGTTACCAGATTCAATGAACCTGGACACATATGTGGAAATGTGTTACAAGATTTGAGAATAGGGAACTGTTATTACATAGGGAATTGCACTTAAAGATTTTGTATGATTTTGAGGAAGTTTATCCAATGAAATAATTTCTATGTATATTCATTCGATAAAACATGTTTGTATGATCGATGTATGAACAAGATCACCATCTCAAAGATCTATATATATGGAGTAATTTGAGTATCTAAAAGAGAGGAAAGATTGATGAATTGATGATTTGAAAATGAATATCATGAGAGAAGATAAGATGTGAAGAGTGAAAAAGATATTCAGAGGTCACCGAGAAGGCTTTTCAAAAAATAGTTTAAGGGACAGAGTATACAAAAGAGGTCACCGAGTTGATTTATCAATTACCGCGAGATGCTATGAGCAAGGTAATTTCATATTGAGCACATAGAGTCTGCTATAACATTGCAGATGTAAATTTGTAGATATTTGCAAAGATTTTTG
This sequence comes from Cryptomeria japonica, assembly GCF_030272615.1. NCBI lineage: Eukaryota > Viridiplantae > Streptophyta > Pinopsida > Cupressales > Cupressaceae > Cryptomeria > Cryptomeria japonica. The sequence goes on along the minus strand of NC_081414.1, from coordinate 557,392,173 downwards.
ATTGAATTATTTGAGTTGTAATAAAAACCTTTAACAGGGTAAAATACTCTAACAAAGTCTATAAATTGTAAAGCCTTTAGCCAGGTACAACATTTTGTAAAAGTGTTTGTAAAATCCTTTAGCAAGGTAGATCTAAAGATCTTGATACTCCTAACAGGGTAAGCTATCAGAAATAGCTAAACATGTAGCTCTAACCGAGCAACCTTTATTATTGTAGTAGTGAAGTTGTGGGTGCCATCCCCACTATAGTTTTTCTCTCTAACAAAGAGTTTCTGCGTAACCAAAATATTTGAGTTATGGAGTGAAATGTGTATGAATGTTATTTCTATGATTATGTTTTAGCATTATATATTATGAGATCAGCTATACACAGTTTAAGTTTATCAGTAAGATTGTTTTTGAAGAAAAGTTTTGAAGTACCGATTCACCCCCCCCCTCTTAGTACATTAACTTTCCTAGTTGGACCTAACAATTGGCATCAGAGCACTACTCTTGGAAAAGGGTTTTATAGCCTAAAGAGAAAGATCCTATCAATGGAAGGCTATAAACAATCACGTAGAATTGTGAATCTTCAAGAAGAATTGGATCATGCTAATCAAGTGATTGCAGACATGCAGAGACAAATGCAAAAATCACTGAGAGTTTAGAAGAAGATTATCTAATGATTTAAATGGCTCACAAGGGTTGGTGGAACAAATTGAGACATCATCTAAGAATAACATATCAAAAGAATCTGAAGAAATGATTGTAGAATTGAAAGAAAAGAACAAAGCACTGAATGATCAGCTAAAAGCAATGAAAAGGGAACATGAGTATTTTAGCACATAGATGACTGAAAATCTTGATGCATTGAGAACAACTGAAGATAAAATAAGAGATATAGAAAGAGAAAAACAACAGCTAGAAGCATTGGCGTCTGAAAAGAATAATGAAATCACAAGGATGACTAGAATTCAACATAATCTATCTGATCAATTAGGCTATGCACATCATGAAGCAAATCTAAAAGAAAATGAGAATCAAGCATTGAAACTTGAATTATCTAAATTGATCGATGAACTTGAAGCAGAAAAGAAGTCAAAAGAAACATTGAAGAAAAGTTATGAAGAGTTAAGAATGTTGGATGAGCAACTAAACATAAGATCACCCAACAAATCTGCCGCACTCGATTACAAAAGAAACAACTCTACCGACAAAGGAATCAACACTACCGAGAAAGGAGAATCATCAAAGAAGGCTGGAAATAAAGATAAGTTGAAAGATAAGAAGCCTATTTGTAATTACTGTGGAAGATATGGACATATAAGTGCCAACTGTATGATAAGGTTTGGAATGAATAACCAGAGATCATGGAGAAATCCTGAAATGGTATGTTTTCATTGTCACAAAGTTGGACACTTGGATAAATATTGCAGAGATCAACCCAGAGGAGATACTGAAGAGAAAAGAATCAAATTACAAAAAATCTAGAAAAAGAAGGAAAATGGGTCAAATAATGAAGAAAGCACCTTACCTACCAAGTTAGGTGCATCTATTTTGAATTAATCATAAAGGTATGAAGGGACTATGTTTTCTCAAGGTTAGATCTCAACAGTTCCTATTTAATCATGAGCACAATTCCAAAATTTGCATACCTAAGATGCAATAACATTTTTTAAATACTATCTAGTCTTTTGAAATACCAGAGAAGTCGATAAATGCAGTAAACCTGTCTAGTCAGTAAAAGAATATAATGAAGATAGTTGGTTTAGTGAAACTAAGTGCATTTAATGCTTATCTTACCTAACTTCATGAAGCCCTATAAGGTAAAGGGTGTATTTAAAGTTCTTTGTGCGGTCATTTTATACTTACCAGTTTTTTTTTTCAAAGAGAAAAGCTAAGCGAATCAAAGGCGATCAAATATTTCTAGAGCGAATTCAAGGTACTTTCACACAATCTTAAATGCATTTTCAAGCAAGTTAACCGATCAATATCAGATGTGAATATTTGCATTATATTTACTAAGTCGAAAGCATTTTCTGGTTAGTTGGAACCCTAAGCTATTTTTTTAGTAGAAATCCAAGTTTGAAATGGCTCCCAAGATGCAGAAACCTGTTGTAGTTGAGACTATTGAGAAGCCCTCACTAAAGTATTCCTTACCTCCCAAAGTGGCATCCGAACCCGATTAGAAAACTGCATTATCTCTTATTCTGGATAGGGTTCTATTGGTTGAAGATGCCAGCTTTTATACTAAGTGTTGTGTTGAAGAGCTAGGTCATATCAAAATTAAGAACATGTATGAAGAATTATGCACTGATGGAATCCTAGATAGTAAGTTTGAGCATATCAAAGTTAAGGGATTGACTGAAGCCCTAACCTATCCTCGAGTTTTCAAACCCCAATGGGTCAAATTTGTCTTGAGCAGAGTGCATGACGACTTTATGTGGTTAGAGGAGAAACCATTAAAGATCACCAAGGAGATTATTCACATAATAACTGGATGCCCTATATTTGACCATGCCCGAGCATAGAAGATGATTTCATAGAAGGAATTGATAACTTTAACCAGAGTTGAGTCTGATTGCAGAGGTCTTAAGTTGAATAATGTAATAGATATAAAACTAAAGTTTGCAATTAGAGTCATTGGTTATTGTTTCTTCCAATCGGCAAGAGAAAATAGTGTACCGTGTGCAACTATAAATTTGGCCTATAAAATTGTGAAAAAGGGTATGAAAGTTGATTTATGTGAAGTATTGTTGAAGAACCTTTTTGAAAATCTCAACACAATAAGGAAACCTAAGAAGAATAACACTGCTAACACACTAAAGTTTGGGTCACTCTTAGTGTGTATGTTCTTCTATTTTTAGAAGTTCTTTCCTTCAATCGGTAACATCGTTTGGGAATTACACCGACCAATCACCCATCAAATAAATGATTTTATCAATCAGCTAGGTGATAATTTCAATGAGATAATGGATGATTACTGATAAGTTGATACTTTGTCATGTTTTTACCATCAAAACTCTTGGGTTTTTGACATCTTTTGCATTGCATTGTGGTAGTAAAGTATTGTGAATTGACTATATGTATTCCATGTGTTAAACGTGAACTTATGAAATCATTTTTTAACTTTGCTGGTCTATTCCTGCAACCATGCCAATTTATTCCTGCAGCCAAGTGATTTGTTCCTATTGTTATGCGGATTATTTGGGATATTGTTATATGTGAGTTAATGAATATATTAATTAAGTAAAATACATATGCATGTCCTTGTATGTTGTTTTTGTTTAGTGCAGATAATAAATGATGCCATGGTGGATGTTCTCCTTTCACGCCTAAGGAATGAAGAATCATGTATGAGATAACTGGAGATCAAACTGAAGAGGAGCCGAGCGAGTGCAAGATATGGCATAACCAGAGCAGCCATACATCACTATGGGAGTTTAACTCTAGTGGACATTGAATTCGCAAAATATCACTACGATGTACAAAGACTGTGGTTTGGTTTAGATCCACGTTTCCTGCAGCCAAGCTCTAGTTATCTTCTTCATCTGTCAATCATCCGCCTCTTCTTCTGGGCATGATTTGAGTTGTCCATTGTAGTTGAACTTTTCTTTTATAATAAGCTCTTCCTTTTTATTAGAGGTTGGATAGAATAGAATGGAATAAAGTAGAGAATTTTGACAAACATTTTGGAGTTTTTCTTTTAGAACATGTCATCATTTTTAGGAAGAAATGAATGAAAAATATGTTGTTTTGATCTGTTAAAAGTACTTTGCTGGAAGCTTGATATCACTCATCCAAGGGGGCCCACTTGGTGAGTGATCCTGTGTTTATGTTCATTGAAATTATTTCTTCTTTAGTTGCAGTAGAAGTTCATGCCTGGATTGTTCCTGCAGCCACTAGAAATAGATCCACTGACTATTCTTGTAGCCAAGCCAGAACAAAGTGATTTATGTTATTTACATTATATCATTCCAGCATAGTTTTTATAAGTTTTCATGTAGCCTTCTATGATTTCCATTCTTTCTTTTCCTTTCTGCATAATGTTAGTTACTGCAGCAATGCAGAATAGCCATTGAAGGAGCTTAGTGCAGACCCATTTCAAGTTTTACATCCCTAGGTTGATAACTAAATGAACAATAGCCATGAAAATAGTAACTTATCAGATGAATGTCCAAACTTCAGATTGAGATTTCAATTAGATTTATTATTATTATAGTTGGAGTAGACATTTTTGGCGTCGTTGCTAGGGATGGTGTCAAATTAATAACCTTTTATGGTTATTATAGTTTCTAGTTAATTGGTTGAAAATTTCATGAATCTGCATGCATAGAAGAAGAAGAGACCCTAGAGGTAGATTTCTACCCACTCATCCTAATCATGCGGAAGAAAATTTCATAGATATAAATCCTTTTGCTGAACTTTACCAAGCCTCACAAAATATGAATCACCCTGAATCTGAATTTCCAGAAGGTAGTCTTCAGTTCCTTTTTGGTCCACAAGAAGAAGAATTTCCTATAGTAACAACCCCCACAAGTCCAATGCAAGAGAACCCTCCTCTTGGTGGGAATAATCCATCACCACCACCAGGTCCAACGTTCAAGTTTCCCATCTATAATCAGCATGATAATGCTAATCTCAAGAACATTCCAGCATTTTCACTCCCTAAATTCTATGGGTTGGTGACAGAGGATCCGAATACATTTCTATTTGAGTTTGATGTTCTCTATAGGAGTTTTGACTATACTACAGATGCCCATAGACTCAAAAATTTTCCTGCCACTTTGAAGGAGTCATCCTTGGGATGGTTTATGAGCTTGGGTAGTAGCACAATAAACACATGGGATGAGATGAAACGGTTGTTTCTTGCAAAATACAAAGATTATTGTAGAGGCACTAATCGTCATGGGGATGATATCTTTAGAATGACACAAACTGAAGATGAGAGTCTTGAAGATTATCTGGAAAGGTTTCTATTTAGTGTCAATAAGTCCAAGCATAGTACTCTGAATGAAGATTTCCTCAAATTGATATTTTTGAGGGGTATCAATGATGAATGCACTGATTACTTAGATCTTATGGGATGAGGTGACATTACACAATCTACTTGGGCTGAAATAGGACAAATTTGCAAGAAGTATCCAGATCTACATCTAAGAAGAATAGGAGATTTAAGCCAGGGGCACCATTATCAGCATCAACATCTTTTTCTGGTTATAGTGGTAATTCTTATGCACCAAATAAACAATGGCAACCACAATATTCTCAAAATTTTGGTAACTATCCACATTGGTTTGGGTCACAAGGCCAAGGGCAATAATTTTCTAATCAAGTTCCATAGTGGCAGCAACCACAGGGGAATTGGTATCCACCTCAAGGTCAAGGGAACTAGTTTCAAGTGAATTGGCAACCTACCTCTCAATGGAGGGGAAACCAATCATGGCTAGCCCAATCTTCTGGATATCAGCCTCCTGTTCAGCAACCACAACCTCCTGCTTTAATGCCTCCTCCTGCAGCTACTATTGCATCGCCTAAACCAACATAGTTGCCTACTAAATCATTGCCAAATCCAAATATCAAATCTCAACAACAACAACAAGCTTATTTAGCTTATGTTAATCAGTATCTAGCCTATTCTTTATCACTAGATGGCATACACCTCCAATCTGGAACAACTTTACCTAATCTCTCTCATCCAGTTATCACTGAGGTACAGAAGGAGCAAGAAATCTCTAATTTAATAGATACAATACCCCAGAGTTAAATATTGCCACCATTTCCCCATAGATTGCAAGACAAAGAAGTTCCCATTGAACAACAACAAAGATTTGATATTATTGATCAACTGAAGCACATTTGTGTTAAAATTCCATTGTTGCAAGCAATAAAGGATGTGCCTATATATGGTAAGGCATTGAGAGAGGCATGCCTAAAGAAACTTGGTAGGAAGAAAAATTATCCACAAACAGTGCATGTTATGGGTCAATTGGCTGATATCATGTTAGGTAAAATTTCAATTCCAAAGTATTCTGATCCAGGTAGTCCTGTTGTGAGTATAGTCATTAATGGTAGTCAAATAAAGAATGTTTTGATGGATTTAGCAGCAACCATTAATGTAATGACAAGGGAAGTAATGAAACATCTAGAGATCAATAGTTTAAGGGCTACACCCATAGTTCTCCAACTTGCTGATGGCTCTATAGTGAGACCTGATGGTATCATAGAGGATGTAGTAGTTATCCTAGATTCCTGGGAATATCCTACAGACTTTATGACTCTATCTCCAAAAGCAACACTGGGAGGATATCCGGTCATTTTGGGTAGACCTTAGCTTGCCACAGCTGATGCATATATTGGGTGTAGATCAGGAGACATGACTATTTCAAATGGGAGTTCTACAAAAACATTAGCCTTATATTCTCCAGCACAACCACAACTTGAGCAACAACAAGCTGTTTGGCCTATCTGAGGGGAGGAATCTAAAGAAATTGACTCTATTAATCACCTTATGATGATTAATCGAGGACCACTCATGCAGTTATATGATGAGGAATCAATTCTTTACAAAATACTGATAAATGAATTTATAGAAGAGCAAAAATTGCAGGAATTGGTTCCGAATATTGCAAGTTTGGACTTTCCTGCAGCCACTGATATTTTGCATACTCTGTTGCCACAGGAATTATCTTTTTCTCATTTTTCTGATATAAACCAGATTGATCTTACTATTAAGATAGAGGTAGAATTGAATAAATATTTGAATATCAATAGAGATCTATCAAATACTCAAAAGGAGGGCCTTGTAGACTTGCTGAAACTCCATAAAAATGCTTTTGCATGGGATTACAAGGATATTAGTGGGATTGATCCAGCAGTTTGTACTCACCATATTTACATAAAGGATGAGTGTTGCTCACTTAGACAACCTCAAAGAAGAGTCAATCCTACCTTGAAGGAGATAGTTAAAGAAGAATTATAGAAATTGTTGAAAGATGGGTTTATCTATCCTATCTCTGATAGTCAATGGGTATCACCTCTAGTGATAGTGCCTAAAAAAGGAGGCAAATGGAGGGTATGTTTTGATTATAGAGCTTTGAATTTAGCAACAAGAAAATATCATTTTCCATTGCAATTTGTGGATCAGGTATTAGATTCTCTTGCTGGTAAGAGATATTTGTCATTCCTTGATGGATTTAGTGGCTACAATCAGATACAGATAGCCCTAGAGGATCAAGAGAAGACAACATTTACTTGCCCATGGGGCAGGTATGCATATTATGTTCTTCCTTTTGGGTTGTGTAATGCTCTAGCCACTTTTCAAAGAGCAGTGATCAGTATTTTTTCTGATATTTCTCAAGATATTATGGAAATTTACATGGATGATTTCACAACTTATGGTTCTGAATTTGATCAAGCATTGGGTAATTTGAAGAAAGTTTTGTAGTGATGTGAAGACTACAATTTGTCTTTAAACAATGAGAAGTGTTTTATCATGATGGAAGAAGGAATAGTCCTTGGTCATCATATATCTATACAAGGCATACAAGTGGATCCAACAAAGATTGAGGTCATTCAACATATTAATGACCCTATGAAGCAAAAAGATGTGAGAAGTTTTCTTGGTCATGCTAGATACTACAGAAGGTTTATCAAAGATTTTAGTAAAATTGCAAGTCCCTTATATTCACTGCTTACCAAAGATGTAGAATTTAAATGGACGCCAACATGCAATGAAGCTTTCTTAAAGCTTAAGCATGCTTTGACTCAAGCACCAATTCTTAAGGGGCCAAATTGGTCTTTACCATTCCAAATCCATATAGATACATCTGATTATGCAATAGGAGCAGTGCTAGGCCAAAGAATTGACAAATTGGAGAATGCAATATATTATATTCGTAAGAATTTGCAGGGACCTGAATTGAATTACACAGTTACTAAAAAGGAAATGCTTACTGTCATATATGCACTTAACAAATTTAGACACTATATCATAGGGTATCCCATATTTATGCATACAGATCATACTGTAATTAGATATCTCATGAATAAGCCATCAATCACTGCTAGATTAGCTCGCTGGTTATTATTGATGCAAGAATTTGATATCACAGCTGTTGATAAGCTAGGGAAGTCTAATGTGGTTGCAGATTATCTTTCACATCTTCAATTGCAGGAAGATTCTACAATAATAGATGACACTTTTCCAGATGAACATTTGTTTCTCATATAGGCTCACACTCCTTGGTATGCTGATATTGCCAACTATCTAGCTATAGCTAAGATACCAATTTATTTCTCTCCTAAGGAAAAAAGGTTGCTAGTTGAAAAAAGTTTTAACTTTTCATGAATTGCTGATTGTCTATTTTATACTGGACCTGACCAAGTCATGCGAATATGTGTCAGAGAAGATGAAACATATGACATCCTACATGCATGTCATGATGAGCCATGTGGAGGTCATTTTGCTACCAAAATAACAACACTAAAAAATGCTTAATACAGGATACTATTGGCCCACATTACACAAGGATGCAACTCAGTACACAAGGAAATGTGATAGATATCAGCGAATGGGAAAACCTACAAAATCTGATGAGATGCCACTATATCCTCAAATATCAGTTGCACCATTTGACAAGTGGGGATTAGATTTTGTTGGCCCAATTGATCCCCCTTCTAATTGAAAATCTTATATCTTGGTATGTACATACTATGTCACAAAATGGGTAGAAGCTAGAGCCATGACACATGCAAGAGATAATAAGGTGGCTGAGTTTCTCTATGAGGAGATATTTACAAGATATGGAGTACCAAGGGAAATTGTCTCTGACCAAGGACCTCAATTTACTTCAATATTGATAAAGGCTTTGGTCAATGAATACAATATAAGACACATGAAATCTACTCCATATCATCCACAGTCTAATGGATAGGTAGAAGTTACAAATAGAGAGCTTGAGGCTATTCTTACAAAAATAGTGTCTATTCACAAGAAATATTGGTCTCATCAGCTTTCAGAAGAAATTTGGGCATATAAAACAACTTGGAAAACACCAATTGGTTTCACACCTTTTGAGATGGTTTATGGCAAAACAACAATGATGCCTATTGAATTTGAGCATAAAACTTTGAGAACAACTTTGCAATTAAATATGACATTGTCTGAAGCATAGAAAGAATGCATTCAATAATTAAATGTTGTAGATGAATGGAGAAAGATAGTTGTTCACCAGACAGAATTGATTCAAAATCAAAGAGAAAAATGGCATGCTAAATATATTAGGGAAAAGAAATTAAAAGTTGGTGACTGGGTACTACTTTATGATTCTAGATATAAAGATGCTATGGGAAAGCTTCAAACCAGGTGGTTAGGTCCTTATGAGATAGAAGAAGTTTTCCAGAATGGAGCAGTCTGTTTGTCCACAATTGATCCTGTTTGATTTAAACTCTTAGTAAATGGGCACCGACTAAGACTATATCATAAGCCAACTACTAAAGAAGAGTTCCTGCAGCAGTTTGTTCCACAAAGTGAGATAAAGGTTCCTGCAGCCACAGAAAAGGTTCCTGTAGCAACTGACACTGATTCTGTAGCAACTCATGAGCTTCCTGTTGCAATTAAGCAAGGTAATAAAGGTAATGTTCCTGCAGCCTCTGCAGTGAACATATTTGCCGTTTCATAATAAAATATTTCCATTTTATATTAGAATATTCTTCTCCGTACATAAAATCCCATCCATGACATTCCATCCCACATTCTTACCTGTCATTTAATTTCATTTCACCTTCATTTTTGTGCAATTGTAGGTACGTGTATATTATATTTTATTTTAATTATGCATTTATTAGTTCATTATGATTATATCCAGTTTAAATCCGCTCCACTACCCGAAATCTTGTGAACTTGTGTGGACACGTGCTAGCTTAAGTTGGGGGGGGGATACTTTATGGTTCATTTTCCAATATGATTAATTATCAGTCCTTTTTGGTACCCTGAATTGATCTACTCCCCATCATTAATTATTATGTTATTATTTCACGCAAGTGAATAATAAATTTTGCCACCAGAATTAAGATATGTAAAGAGATTTCATTTTTAGCAATATTGTCAAATATTCTAGTTTAGCTGCAGAGAGAAAAATATCAGAGTAAAAGATGGGTGGTGATCTAATTTTCCATGAGCCAACGGTCCATGAAGGGTTGCTGCAGGATGGTCTTTGTGAGAATTATTTCCAAAACCATGGCTGGTTGGATTACTTCTTGAAAATCAGGGATTACAATGAAGAAATTGTTGTAGAATTCATGCATTCCTTTAATGAAGGAGAAGTTATGGTTAAAGGTTTGAGGGTAATTGCTATGGAGAAACGAATAATAGAAGTAACAGGGTTGCTGCAGGAAGGAGAACTCTTTCTAGAATCAAAAGTCGCAAGGAGTGCCAGGGTAGAGTTCACAGCTCCCACTGACAGATCCTTAATGGTGGATAGACAAGGAACTAGAAGGGTTTCTCTACCAGCACATTGGCCTCAAGTAGCTTTGTATGTTATGAAATACATTACATGTGAAGGGTGTTATTCAAACCTGCATTCACCTCATTTTATGTTACTTAGTCATCTGCGGCATGGCCACCGAGTTAATGTTCCTAATTTCTTATACCATCTCATTTCTACAAGTGCTAAGAAGACGCAAAAGAATGGAAATCACTCAGTTAGCCATCATGAACTAGTTAAGCTACTTGTACAATGGTCCCTAAGAGATGTTTCACAAATGGAATGGGGTGTATTTGAGGATATGCAACAACTTAGGGTTGATGATGCCCCTATTGCAGATAATCTATCGGTTGAAGAAGAAAATGTTGCAGATAATCTGCCTGTTGAAGAAGAGGGTTTGCTTGTTGCTGAAGGAGCCGCACTTATTATGGAAGAAAATATTGAATTGGAACCAATTGAAGAACAACCCTCTAATTCTCTTCAAAGAGATTCACCACATTTGTGAAGGAAGGGAAAAGAGTTAGAAATGGGTGAAACAACGGAAGAATTTATTACTTGGCCATAGGTAACTCAGATTCTTCCTATAGCCAAGAGGCGTAGGACAAAAATAAAAGCTCCTATAGCCATTCCAAAAGTGTATGTGAGAAGAACACAAAGGAGGACACAGAAGACTCAACCTATGGGTAATCCAGCAGAGGTTATTATATTAGAAACTTCAGAAAAAGGAAGCCCTGAGGAGGATGAAATTCAAGAAAATGTTATTGAGATTCAAGAAAATGTTGTTGAGGATAAACTAGCAAATCTTGCTTCTGTGGCACCACAATTTGAAGAAAATGTTGAAGATGTTCTACAATAGCCTGAGGAAAATATGGGAGGCATGCCAGCTCATAATGAGGAGTTTATTGAAGAAATCCCATGATCTAAGGTAGTACCTATAAGACCTCCTTCATCCCTAAGTAGTTTATCTATTGCTTTAACATTTTATAGACAATGGGAAATAGAGAAGGATAGGTTGCAAGGGATTATTGATAAACAACAAAAAGAGATTGAAAAGAGAGATAACAGAATTGAGGAATTAGAGGCTAAGGTAGAAATAATTTATGATATGGTTCCTGAGTGCAGTACATTTGAAAGAGCAGTATCTGAAGTTCAAATTAAATCGAATTGTTAAGGACCTTAATCCTTTCTTAGAAACACCTAAAGAATTATTTTCTACTTATCAAACCTCTCCACCTGCTGTGAAACATTTGCTATGTGAATTATATTTACATAACTATGATGTACCTTCAGATAGGGAGTGGAATCCTTTATTGTATATTGGGGATATCCATATTAGAGCTTTAATGTCTTGGATCCAAAATGAGATTATCATAGGGCCACAAGCCAGCGAGTATGAAAAATTAGAGCTTGACTGTCCATTGCCATTAAGAAGGGAATCACAAGAACCAAGGGTTCTTTATTATGATTGGAAAAAGTTACTAATAAGAGATGATGTTAGTAAAATAGTGCTTCCAATGAGAGAAGAAGTTTATCAAGCATATGAGCATTTAGTTCAAACTAGCAGGAAAGCTGCAATGGAAGGGTTAACTCAGTGTTGGAATAATCTACCAGAACATTTAAAATAGGGAGAACCTTAATCACTACAAATTTTTCATGCAGCCATGCAAAGAGCCCCCAGATACATACAGTTAGGCAGGGAGAAAGCCAACAACTGGCTACCATTGATCTTTCAACTTCCGATCCTTATGTGGCCACTCTTGGCATGCCAGCCAATAGAGAAAAATTATGATGCATTCACAAAAGAAAAAACTAGATGGTACAGGATGGAAAAAAAGGAAAGGATTTTATTGGAACTTGGCTTCACGGGGGATAGGTCAGGGCACTGTTGGTGATTTAAGGGTTATAGTGAGAATAAAAAATTTTCCTTTTGCTTCAGGATCAACAAACTCTTAAAGTTGGGGGGCATGATAAGTTGATACTTTGTCATATTTTTACCATCAAAACTCTTAGGTTTTTGACATCTTTTGGGTTGCATTGTGGTACTAAAGTATTGTGAATTGACTATATGTATTCCATATGTTAAACCTGAAGTTATGAAATCATGTTTGAACTTTGTCGGTCTATTCCTGCAGCCATGCCAATTTATTCCTATAACCAAGTGATTTGTTCCAATTGTTATGCGGATTATTTGGGATAATGTTATATGTGACTTAATGAATGTATTAATTAAGTAAAATATGTATGCATGTCCTTGAATGTTGTTTTTTGTTTAGTGTAGATAATAAATGATGCTGCGGTGGATGTTCTCCTTTCACGCCTAAGGAATGAAGATTCATGTATGAGATAACTAGAGATCAAACTAAAGAGGAGCTGAGAAAGCACAAGATATGGCATAATCGAAGCAGGCATACATCACTATGGGAGTTTAACTATAGTGGGCATTGAATTCACAAAATATTGCTATGGCGTGCAAAGACTGTGGTTCAATTTAGATCCATGTTTCTTGTAGCCAATCTCTAGTTATCTTCTTCATCTGTCAATCATTTGCCTCTTCTTCTGGGCATGATTTGAGTTGTCCATTGTAGTTGATCTTTGCTTTATAATAAGCTCTTCCTTTTTCTTAGAGGTTGGACAGAATAGAAAGGAATAGAGTAGAGAATTTTGACAAGCATTCTGGAGTTTTTCTTTTAGAACATATAATCATTTTCAGGAAGAAATGAATGAAAAATATGTTGTTCAAATCTGTTAAAAGTACTTTGCTGGAAGCTTGATATCACTCATCCAAGGGGGCCCACTTGGTGAGTGACCCTATGTTTATTTTCATTGAAATTATTTCTTCTTTAGTTGCAGTAGAAGTTCATGCCTGGATTGTTCTTGTAGCCACTAGAAATAGATCCACTGATTGTTCCTGCAACCAAGCTAGAACAAAGTAATTTCTGTTATTTACATTAGATCATTCCAACATAGTTTTTATAAGTTTTCATGTAGCCTTCTATGATTTCCATTCTTTCTTATCCTTTCTACATAATGTTAGTTACTGCAGCAAATCAGAATAGCCATTGAAGGAGCTTAGTGCATATATAGTGCAGACCCATTTCAAGTTTTACGTCCTTGGGTTGATAAATAAATGAACACTAGCCATAAAAATAGTAACTTACCAGATGAATTTCCAAACTTCAAATTGAGATTTCAATTAGATTTATTATTATTATAGTTGGAGTAGACAATTACTTTAACAAATTTCAGGACAAGATGCTAACAAGTACAAGATCCCACCTTAGCTAGTGGAAAAATATAAGGATACTATATGTTTTGAAGTGGACACCGACTATTGTTATGTCAATGCAGTAGAACCCAGAACTCAATCTTTACCGGCTATGAGTTATGAGATTGATTTTGATATTACTCAACAACAGATAGATGCCTTTCTGACACTTCCAAGGCACTCGACCGAGATTAGGGAAGAGGTAAAATAAAAAGTAAAAATGAGCATTGTGGTACCAAAGGCCACCAGAAAAGCCACTAAAATGATCAAAGTTTGAACTGAGAAATTTGGAGAAGGTTCTACCTCCACACCTACTAAGCCAGCAGTAGGAAAAATGATCAACTTACATTTGAGGAAGAATCTGAAGCTCAAGAAGCCACAATTACACTAAGCACCAAGTTACCAAAGGGCAAAATTTTGAAAAGAAAGAAACATGATAGAACTAAGGTATCACCGACTCCACCAGTTAAGCGACCTAACACTAGATCATCCCCTGTGTCACCCGGTAAGAAGAAGAAAAATGTTGAATTGCCTAAAGTTACAAAGACTTATAGAAAGTCGACCATAAGACTCATTTTGAATAAGGAGTCAAGTGACACAGAATTTGAAGATGCAAATAAATTTCAGATTGTTAAAAGCACAAAGGAAGATGTACATAGTGTTTACAATTTTTGTGCAAAATTGAAACAATATGGAGGATTTGGATCATTTAGGTATGTAAAATATGACTTCCGAATAGAAGAAGAAAAGAGGCAAATAGAAGACTTAGTAGTGTGTACACTTCCCAAATTCTGAGTAGTTCCATTGGAAGTAACTAATTTTCTTCCAAAAGCATTGTACTCTCATATTGACAATAGATGGAAATATGCTATGGACTTAGAGAAACAGATTAGAGAAAGAGTTTTGGTACATCTCTTTCCAGACATGTCGGTAGATGATATAAGAAATCATTTGAAAAACTACCAGACAAATTTTCAAGTAAAGCAAAGGGCCTTGAAAATGATGAATGGTCTTTATCTTGAAGTAGAGAAGGAAACTAAAGAAAAATGGCAAGACATATTTAGAATTCAGACTGAAGAGCCTCAAGGTGAAGTGGAAATATTTGACATCACCGAGCAAGATCCTGCTTCAACCATTCAACTAGATGAAGATGTCATGGACACTGAGGCACACGAAGAAGAGATGATAGAAGGAAATTCCTATGTGAAATTGGTATCAAGTGAATTAGTCTTGGAACAAGTTAAGTCCTATCCTCTGGTAACTCAACAAGTGTCGACCGAGAAACCTCAAGACACAGAACAAGGCAAAGAGTATCAAAAGGCTACACAAGGTGAATCTATATCTCACACCATAGGTGAGCAAACTTCTCTAGCACTTGCAAACATTGAAAATGTTGCCACTGAGACCCCAAGCAAGGAAACACTGAAGGTTACATCAGAGGCTATAGAAACCGACAAAAGTGTTGCCTCCACCGAGCAACATACCAAGGAAGAACAAGCCTCTAAAGCCATTGTACTCATTCAACCGGTGAAGGCATCATCACCCAAACAGAAGAAAGAAAAGAAGCATAGTTTTAAGGTAGATCTGTCAAAGCATATTGTGTTGCCAAATGCTGACATTTCAAAACTAAAAGGGCAAGCACTTATTGAATTCAGAGAGCTTTGTAAAGCCAAAATAGAATAGGAAAAATTGATAGCTATTGAGAAGAAGAACCGAGTACTACAAAAGGTCAAAGCATTATTGATAAACATGCTACCTGAAGCTACCGTAAATAAAGATGATGCCATCCATACGCAACTAGATGAACTACTCACTCAATTAGAAGCATCAGGAGTAGAGGCATTAGAATACCTTAGCAAATTAAAAGACAAAGAGCTAACTGCCAAGATGATTGCAAAAGTGCAAAAAGCAATTGCTACAGGTAATGTCAAGCTTGTTGGATTCATTGCTGAGTTATCCCCTTAACTCAAGCACATTAT
The DNA here is from genome assembly GCF_030272615.1 of Cryptomeria japonica. Lineage (NCBI taxonomy): Eukaryota > Viridiplantae > Streptophyta > Pinopsida > Cupressales > Cupressaceae > Cryptomeria > Cryptomeria japonica. The sequence goes on along the minus strand of NC_081414.1, from coordinate 557,376,463 downwards.
TTATTTAGTCTAGAAGTTATGTACATTTTCACTCTTTATTAAATATATCAAGCATAAGACCAAAGTCATTGAAAAAGAGATTACCGATCTCTCCAATACACTAAGTACCGAGCCCGATTCTATTCAGCATTTTTATACAAAACTACAAACTCTTATGGCTCAGTAGTTAGAACTTCAGAATGAAGAGCACAAAATAAGGATGGATATCATGACTCTTCAAACATTATTTATTCCCCATTTATCATCCGTTCAAGAGCAGATCAACTGAGCTACCCAATTATCCACTCAAACAGAGGGAAGCACTTTAGATGGTTTGATTTCACTGTTAGCTGATATTACAGCTCAGAATTCTTGAATGGAAAGTGTCAAGGATGCACTTACCAACTCTCTCACCGACGCTCGTACTAAGTATCAATCTATTTTTGACTTGTTGCCCCCACCTAATGGTAACTAGTTTTGATGTTTGTCAAAAAGGGGGAGTGTACCAAGTATACAGAGTACAGAGTTTATAGAGTTTTATACTATCTACCAAGTGTACAAATGACATTGACAGGGGGAGCATGGTACATCAAGAGCATGCAAATCAAGCTATGTACAACATATTGATAAGGGGAGTATGTACTTGAAGTATGTATTTGAACAAATGTATATACTATCATTTCAGTCAAATTTTGTAAGTATATAGATTTTGTGTTATGACTTTGAAAGGAGTTTTGTCAAACATACCAAACTAATGTCAAAAGGGGAGATTGTTACTATTTACTAAGTTTTCATTAGTTTTATGTCCAAAGTCATCCTATATATTCTAGTCGGTTAATACTGCCAAAATATTCAGTTGGTATGTACTAAGGCTGTCGGTTATAGAAGAAAGGCTAGTCACCGTGATGAGTAATACTGAGCTACCTACCGAGTAAAGTTCCTATGCTTACCGAGCAGAAAAGGAGGTATACTAAGTTAATTTGAACCGAGTGGAAACATGTTACTAGTTTCAATGAACTTGGACACATATGTGGAAACGTGTTACAAGATTCATGAATAGGGAACCATTATTACATAGGGAATTGCACTTAAAGATTTTGTATGATTTTGAGGAAGTTTATCCAATGAAATAATTTCTATGTTTATTCATTTGATAAAACATGTTTGTATGATCAATGTATGAACAAGATCACCATCTCACAGATCTATATATACGGAGTAATTTGAGTATCTAAAAGAGAGGAAATATTGATGACTTGATGATTTGAAAATGAATATCATGAGAGAAGATAACATGTGAAGAGTGACAAAGATATTCAGAGGTCACTGAGAAGGTTTTTCAGAAAATAGTTTAAGGGAAAAAGTATACAGAAGAGGTCACTGAGTTGATTTATCAATTACCGCGGGATGCTATGAGCAAGGTAATTTCATATTGAGCACATAGAGTCTGCTATAACATTTCAGATGTAAAGTTGTAGATATTTGTGAAGATTTTTGATTGAATTATTTGAGTTGTAATAGAAACCTTTAACAGGATAAAAGACTCTAACAAAGTCTATAAATTGTAAAGCCTTTAACCAGGTACAACATTTTGTAAAAGTGTCTATAAAATCCTTTAGCAAGGTAGATCCAAAGATCTTGATACTCCTAATAGGGTAAGCTATCAGAAATAGCTAAACATGTAGCTCTAACCGAGCAACCTTTATTATTGCAGTAGTGAAGTTGTGAATGCCATCCTCACTGTAGTTTTTCTCTCTAACAAAGAGTTTTGCGTAACCAAAATATTTGAGTTATGGAGTGAAATGTGTATGAATGTTATTTCTATGATTATGTTTTAGAATTATATATTATGAGATCAGCTATACACAGTTTATGTTTATCAGTAAGATTGTTTTTGAAGTACTGATTCACCCCTCCCCTCTTAGTACATTAGCTTTCCTAGTTGGACCTAACACATCGAATAATGTCATTTTCCTTCATCTTTATAGATTGGTTTCCTGCCAAAAGACCATTTCAAAAATTAGGCGGTTAGGGTTTCTTCACCACCCTCGAGGCAAACCAAATCTAATAAGATCTTGTCCGATCTGATCTTCCAGACTGTCAGTCTGCAAAAAACTATCATTTATGCGCCTCCTAGATCATGCCTTCCATCTTTGGGGATCTTTTTTTTACCCTATCAGTTGGTCTCTTGGTCAAACACCATGATTTGGTTGTGTTGTTTGCTTCATCCACCTCGATCTCCTCAATCACTCTTAGGTGGCTCATAGTTGTCCTTCAGACCTCAAGCCACAATCCCTACAACAATCTGCAACATGTCCTGTGATTTGTGGGACCTCTTATCTTAGTCAACCAACTCTACACCTACCTCATCGATGTACATTCCATCTTTATCTGATGTAGGTTCACCACCTCATGCACATTTTCCATTTCATCCTCTTGTGGCATCACTTTTGGTATCCACCTCATCACACTATTCTATCGGTTCATGCCTAGTCACCGAACATTCAAACAACCAGTTCTATCTACCGATAAACAAACCCTAGTGGCATATGACATCTTATCAATTGTCCTTATTGTCATGACCTTTCTTAATCTATCTATGTAACCCTCAAACCGGTCTTCAGACATGACTGACCTATGCATGCACATTCCCATCAAGTATCTGCACCTTGTCCATATTAATTATGGACTTACATACCAGTTACAACTCTTGATGACACTATGTCATCAACCTTCACAAGACTCCATCTTTAATTAGGTCAATCTATTTCTGACTGCATTTGCTTAGCCTTACCTTTTCCTTGATCAATTATATTCATTCCTCTACCGGTTTGTCAAGGTGACAAACACTTCTTACTTCCTCTGAACTGGTATCTTAACATGTCTTATCTGTCGGTCCTGATCTCATGCACTGATGGCATTCCCTCAATTCACTGATGGATTCGATGTGATCCTTCAAGTACTTGCCTTTACCTCTTCACCCTTATGCACATAGTGCATAATAAGAGATAATATCCACTTACCGATGGAGTGACACCTTGCCTTTTGCATCCTGCAATGTACTCATGTGGCTTCCTTGTTTGTGCAACATTTCTTCAAACAGGCACATGATCTGATGTGAGCATATTCACTATCAATTATTGCTTCTCATGATGACTACATCTTCATCAGGTGGGAGTCCTGCTATTCTGCAACCTCATGACATACTTGTGATTTGTTCCTCTTCTAGTGTTGATGTGATATAGATGACATTCTACCTCTTCATCATAAACCACCACTCAAACATCTTTATATCTCATCACGCAAGTAAGGCACTAACTTGTGTATAGGTGACTCCTGAGATCATCTTCCTTACCTCACCAGTATTATGCAATACAAGGTGATACCCAAGATATCATATCCTGTACTCCTTCATAGTAGTGTTGTTCATTCATCTCTACTATCGGTGGTAATATCATACTAGTTGACATCAATGACAACATAACGCCAACAATCTCCCCCTTTGGCATTGATGTCAACACATGTAGTATCCGACATACTACATAGTCTTTCTCCCCCTTTATTATGATCCATGGATTTACTCACATGTAGTATGTAGTATACTACACAATACTTCTCCCCCTTTGACAACAATTACAAAGAGTACTGTTAGGATATCATTCCTCCCTGTGTTTACTAGTCACTAACAAAATTCTGTCTCCCCCTTTGTCTTCATTGGATGTAACCCTTCCATTGATACCACTTGTTATCTTTGTCACCGATTGTTACATATTCTCAAATCACAGCACTTGAGATGGGGAACTTAACCATTAGCTGACACCAATTGAGCATACAAGTTTGATGCAATTTGAACTCAATTTGCAGAAAGACTAACACCAATTGTTGACGTGTTAGTGAATACTACTCATCTATCGGTCAACCTGCAACACCTCTGCAATTTCCATCTCCTGCAGTTTGGCAGTTAGTATCCTTACAAGTTCAATCAAGCCAGCTCTGCATCATGAGTAGTTGAACTCCCTTTGAGTCATACACCTCAGGTTCTCATCTTCGGTCAGATACACTACTGAGATTCTAATCTTCTCCATATACTAGTTTAGCTGTGAATATGTGATCATTTGATGATCTTTTAATTCTATTATATCCACCACAGGCTATGACATGATCTTGGATCTACACAATGCCAGACAATGTTATCATCATGCCAAGAGTCAAACCGTTAGCCCAAAAGCATGCATGCTTGTATGAACAACCACAGGGCCAAAAAATGTCATTCAAGTCTTTTCCAATACCACCTGAGATATGAACTCCACATTCCATGCTACTGGGATTGATGCAATGAACTTCAAACTTAATTGTCTTACATAACCTACAACTACTTGTTAGCATACATGCCGATAACATCCTGCACATATCAGTTAACATTTGGTACTAATTGTTAACCTCTACTTATTGACACATGCAGTAGTGATCTATCACTAATCTGTAGATGTGTAGGCAAGGAAGCTTCTACACACACTTATCTTCTCCTCATTTCTCTTTGCACCGACAACAACATGTTTTTCCATGTTGCCATCTTTGCTAAGGGGGTGAATGATGAGTTACATATGCCACTCCCCTTGGGGTCCTGCATCTCCTTTAGGCCTTAAGAGATACCAGATGTGCCTTGGATGCACAGTGCTGGTCCATGGTCTTCTTCCTCCATGCATGCTTGGTCTCATCCTTTTTCCCATTTTTAGGCTTGGGAGCAGGTCTTTCCTTCTTCTACTGATGGGTCATTCCATTTCCTAATTCTCCATCATAGCTGGAAGTAGTGTTATAGTAACACACAACATCCATCCCAACTTCATGATTCGGAAATATCTTGACATACTAGTTTGACCATCTTCTCCTGGTCATGTTGTTGTGACTGGAAGTTGAAAACGATGGACCTCTTGCTCTTGCAAGGAGATTTCTCCTTTGGTTCCATGTAGGTCTCTTTCTTTCATATGCTTTGTTTTCACTTTTCTGCAGAGCATAGCCATTTTGTCATCATCCATGTGATTGCAGTTTCCTCTTCCTGCATTCATACTCTCTATGGTCAGATCCATTGCAGTCATGACAAATAGTATTTGCATAACCAGGAGAGGGGATATGCTTGTATCTATTCCTAGATACATTTTTCTCATATGCATTTTGTCTATGAGATCCTAGATTATTCCTTCTAGATCTCTTTCTACATTCTTTTGCCCTATGGCCGTAGGCATTACATGCAAAATAGTAACTGGTAAATGATGGCATATGACTTACAAATTTATTTTTCCATGCATAAGGAGATCTTACCAGTTTTGCATCTCCATTTATTCTTCTTTGAGAATGGATCCTTGGTTGTCCATTCTATGCAGCTCATCTATCTGGTCTCTTCTTCTCCCATATTTTCTTTCCCCTGTGGGTGATAGAATTTCCCTGTCCTCTACTGGGAGGAGGTCTTCTTTGTTGCATCCTCATCTTCTTGCTTCCAGTGAATCTTTCTACTCTCATCTTCCCCTTTCCTTTGGGATCTTCAATGTTCCTTCTTCTTGCAACACCAATCTTCTTTCTTGTTTGCAAGTCGTCACCAGTTGTATCTACATCAATCTTCTTCTAGGGAGCTTTTCTCACTGAGAAGGTTTGGACTCTATTTTCTCCACTGGAGGAGACAAACAAAATGTCATTGTGAGGGACATTCTTGCTGGTGGAGCATTCACTGACACCACTTCCTGAACCTTCAGTATCCTTGGCATGCTTTTGATTCTTCAGTATCTTGTCCAAGGCATCTTTGCTGCCATCAAACTGAACTCTTACCTTGAGCTCATCTTGACACTTCTCAATGTTATTTTGGAGAAACTTCATTTCTCCAAGCAGATATTAATTTTATTCATTCTTTACTTCAAGCCTAGAAGCTAGATCTTCATACTAGCACTCCTTGGTGTCTCCTGATTGAGACATCAACTCTTAGAGGCTTGTCTCAGATTCCTCAAGGCATTTTGATAGCCGGTTCTACTCTACAGTTGAGGGTTCATTTCCATAGAGCTTCTTCAATCTTTCCCATAAGCTCTTTGCTATTTTACACCTGTCCACCTATGAAGAGACATCACTGGTTAGTCCACTGAATATAGCCTTCATGGTCTCTTCATTGTACTAGTTTCTTCTTTCTTCTACAAATCTGGTAGGAAGACTGATCTTTGTAGGGAGACCATCAACTACTGACATCCATACATCAAACCTTAAAGAGGATAAACAAACTTCCATTCTGCAAATCCAAATAGAAAAAATTGAACTATCAAATATAGGAGCAGAGATTAACACGAAACAAACCATTATGTCCTTAAGCCCAAATGTACCCAAGTTGGAGAAAGCTCATCTAAATGGGAATCTACACTTTGATACCAATTGTTAGACATAATGCACCACTGAGAGGGGGTGGGGGTGAATTTGTGGTTCTCAACTCTTTTATTTTTACTAATCCTATGTGATCATATATCTACCTCAATGCAGACTAATCGGTTAGTGGGGAGACCAACACAAATACAATCACACAAGGGACATCACATAACACTTGCATATATGAGGAAAACCCAAGATGGGAAAAACCTCAGTGAGAAATGTTGCTAGAGTTTACTACTCCAATCCAGCCTCATAATGAAAACATAGTTACAAAGTTTAGGGAACCAACCCAAGGAGCTACAACCCCTACCTTTAGGGAATCTACCCAAGGAGCACCAACCCCTGCACCAAGCTACAACTCAATGTTTACAATATAAACAACAAATACATAAGTAGTTATCTTGTTACAAGTGAATCTTGCAACCTTATCATATTTCTTACTCTACCAGTGAGATACCTTCTCAGCTACACCAACTCACTCTTCTATTGCTCTCATCTGCTTCTTAACTACCAATGAACTCTACCGGTACACTTATCCTCTTCTTCTACTCTACTAGATCTCCACCTTACTCTCTTCTCTTCACCAGTATAACACTTTGCTAGTTCTTTGTCTTCCTTCTTTGCAACCTCCTTCACTTCTATTTTGCTGGTATGAACACTACTGGTTCTTCTCTCCTACCGGTTGAACCATTCAACCAGGTTCTCCCTTGCTCTCAGTCACTTCTCAGATGCACGTCAAGCACCGGGCTGAATTGCTCTTACCTGCAAAAGTATCACACTTTGTAGTAGCACTCTATCCTTCTCTTATAACCACATCTAATAACGTCTTTTGCCTTCATCTTTATAGTCTTGTTTCCCACCAAAAGACCATTCCAAAAATCAGGCGGTTAGGATTTCTTCACCACCCTCAAGGAAAACCAAATCTAATAAGATCTTGTCTGATTTGATCTACCAGTCTACAAAAATCTATCATTTATGCGCCTCCTAGATCACGCCTTCCATCTTTGGTGATCTGCTTTTTACCCTATCGACTAGTCTCTTGATCAAACACCATGATTCGGTTGTGTTGTTTCCTCCATCCACCTTGATCTCCTCAATCACTCTTAGCTAGCTCATTTTTGTCCTTCAAACCTCGAGCCACAAACCCCTGCAACAATCTGCAACATGTCCCATGATTTGTGGGACCTTTTATCATAGTTGACCAACTCTACACCTACCCCGTCAATGTACATTCCATCTTTATCTGATGCAGGTTTTCCACCTCATGCATGTTTGCCATTTCATCCTCTCATGGCATCACTATCGGTATCCACCGCATCACACTATTTTCTTGGTTCATGCCTAGTCACTGAACATTCAAACAACCGGTTCCATCTATCGATAAACAAACCCTACTAGCATATGACACCTTGCCAGTTGTCCTTCTTGTCATGACCTTTCTTAATCTGCCGATGTAACCCTCAAACCCATTTTCAGACATGACTTACCTATGCATGCACATTCCCATCAAGTATCTACACCTTGTCAATATTAACGATGGACTTGCATACCAGTTACAACTCTTGATGACACCATGTCATCAACCTTCACAAGACTCCATATTTAATCATACCAATCTATTTCTGACCACATCTACTTAGCCTTACCTTTTTCCTGATCAATTATGTTCATTCCTCTATCAATTTGTCAAGGTGACAAACACTTCTTACTTCCTCTGAATAGGTATCTCAACATGCCTTATCTGTCGGTCCTAATCTCAGACACTTAAGGCATTCCCTCAATTCACTGATGGATCCGATGTGAGCCTTTAATTAGTTGCATTTACCTCTTCACACTTATGCACATAGTGCATAATAAGAGATAATCTCTACTTACCAGTAGAGTGACACCTTACCTTCTGCATCCTGCAATGTACTCATGTGGCTTCCCTATTTGTGCAACATTTCTTCAAGCAGGCACATGTGATCTGATGTGAGCACATTCACTGTTAGTCATTTCTTCTCATGATGATTGTATCTTCATCAGGTGGGAGTCCTGTTGTTCTGCAACCTTACGACATACATGTGATCTATTCCTCTTCTAGTGTTGATGTGATACAAATGGCATTCGACCTCTTCATCACAAACCACTGCTCAAACATCTTTCTATCTCATCACACAAGTAAGGCATTAACTTGTGTATAGGTGACTCCTTAGATCATCTTCCTTACCTCACTAGCATTCTGCAATACAAGGTGATACCCAAGATATCACATCTTTTTACTCCTTCATAGAAGTGTTGTTCATTCATCTCTACTACCTATGGTCATCTCATATCGGTTGACATCAATGACAACACAATGCCAACACTTATCCATTGGGGATTCAAACTCATGAAATATAAGGTGAATTACAGTAGAAATAATCTGATAGCGTTTTGTTCTAAGATTATATTTCCTTACAATACATCTCAACTATGACCCAAGCTCAAAATTACTTATCAAAATCCCTTCACAAGCCCTACCACTCTGTAATTTTATTCAAGCATTTAATCTACCTCTTGGATCAAAGCATAAACACAAACCACATACATCATCACAATGCAATGAAGGAAATAAACCCTTGATTTATTTCATTCAGAAGATAGTAAAATCATACATAAGAGAGAAAAAAGCCTAAATTCAATTTTATTTATTCAAATATCACATCTTCCATAAAATAGTATACAATTCAGTCCTTCAAAACCTGCATAAAACACAACACTAGGCTCATTCTATTTTGCTCTGCAAAAGACTACACTTTGCACAGTTGCATCTAAAACCTGCTAAAGGAAATACAAATTTGGAACCCCTTCAGGAACCAAATTTTTTGACCATGTCTTAAGGCCTTGAAATCCGTTTTATAGAAACAAGGGAGCAAACAATCTACATTCCTAGAGAGACGCATGTCATCAAAAGATTTAATCTTAACAATTAGGCCTAAAAGGCCATATGCAATTTTGTTACCGAAATATTCTTTATGACTTTCAAAAACTATCCAAACGCTAGCACCCGCGATAAATCAAAATCACAATGTAACTAAACATTGGTAGAAACAAAAGTTCTTGAATCGTGCCATTATCACCCTAATACCTTCAGATGGAGTGTGAGATGCTACGTTCTTCCCTACAAAGCGTTTCCCTTCTAGGAAGGGAAACAAATTCCCGAGAAGAAGTAAAGTCACCTCCAAACTAGAGGAAGACCTCCAACTTTTATGCCAAGGATCTGAAAATGTGGAAGGAGGAGCTTACAGGGAAACATAATATGTTGGGAAGGGGTCGCAGCTTCCATGCCATCTCAAAGATGACTGGCTTCTTCTCCCCACCCAAACAAATCATTATTTCATTCCTGTGGGCTCATTCTTCAAACCCCCTTCTAGCCAATGGCAGAGTAGAAGTAGAGGATGCATCATGTGTGGCATTTATTGAAAAGAAAAGGCTTCCACGCCCCCTCTGGAAATCCTTCGCACTTTCACAACCCCTCTTACAATAAGAAAACTCACACATGAGAAAGAACACCCATCTAGTATCACAGAGCACACATAAACTCCATGCACAATATTGCTCAAACATCATCTTCTTCGTTGATAAAAAATCACTCCCAGAAAATGAAGAGGTTTCTTTTCTCTTCTACCAATTGAAAACACCACCCCATTGTATTTTCAATAAAAAATCTCTTCACTTAGTGGTGCTCATTCATGTGAGAAATCATCATTCTGGTGCTTTCAACTCACCCCATCAGCTATGGACTCTAGAAGTCATGCATGTGAAATCCACTGCCTTTTGCTAAGGCTTATCTTATGTGAATGATTCTATTCTGATCTTATTCTTCCTTGATTGTAAAAATTCTTCTTCAGAATCTCTAACAACAAGCAACTTATAATTTTATAGAGAAGTCTGTGATCTCCCATGTCTAACTCATAAGTTATCCAAATCCCCTTATGCCTCTGAAACCATCATCCTTTCTTCTCAAATCAACCTTGACTCAGTAGAAACCATCAAACTAGTCCCTCAGGAATGAGTCAAAATCCAAGTGTCCTGACTTGTTGCTATCCACTCCATTATCGACAAGCCTGCACTCTGTCTATTCTAACTTTCCCACATGGGTGACAAATAATACCTTTAATTACCTTTTTTTAAATTCAGTTTGAAATTATGTCATAGATCTTACCCAACCTGGCAAATCAAAGGATCACCAATGGTAAATCTGACATTGACCTTCCATCATGGAGTGTGGACCCATCAAACAATGTGACACAACAACACCTTGTCATCTTCTAGCCTAATGCTGTCAGCAACCCCACCATCACTTTTCTTGGTCAGCCCGGGACACGTGACATCATCTCGTGATGATGTAGTCCATAACCTTCTTGAAACTTCCTTCACAAGGTTATAAGGGCCATTGGATCCGCTTGCACTTTACCATGTGGCCACAGTCCCTACCAACCTTTGCAAATTTAACGTTGAGCACCTTTTTGCCCAGATTATAACATCGCCATCCATTGAAACACGTGCAAATTGATGGAACCATTAGTAGTCCAATCTTTACCCACTAGGAACCAGTAACATAAAATGTTTGAAAAATCAAACCACTAACTTATCCTTCTCCACCGAGGACATGTGGCATCATCTCGTGATGTCGTGGTCCATAATCTCCTTGCACTTTCAACCGCAGGGCTGCACGAACCATAGGATTTGCTTGAACTTTACCTTTAAGTCACCAGCAAAAAAATATAAAACTTTAGATAGGAAAATTTAGGCTCTGGCAGAAAAATGTTAAACGGGACCCACCTAGGATAACTTCATGTGAAATCTTAGGAAAATACAAAGGGGCCAACCAATATCAACTTAATGCCTAGGAAAATCAAAAAGCCCTGCCAATGGTAATGGAGCCTTGGCTTAAGTGGAAAAAAGTAATGAAGGAATAAGACAAGCTTAGGGTTTTTATACAAAATACTTAAACAAAATGCACAAGCCCTAAACCCTAAACCCTTAAAAGAGGGCAAAATAAACCTATAATGGCCAATCTTTTGACAAAGGCATGAATATTTTTGCATAGTCATTTTTAGGACTATCAATGGCTCTAGTTGGGGATGATCATTACTCAGGAATGATGCGAGAATCCAAAAACTTTGGTGAAGAATACCAATTCACAAAGCAAACCAAAAAGAGGGTACCTGGACATGACAACTTCAACATGAAAGGAAACTACACTACTTATGTACAAGACCTAAAATACTACTCGTGGAAAAAAGGCTACTTTAAGAAAAGAAGAGCCTCAATAATTGTCCAAGAACATGCAATTCAAGAAGAAAATTATAACTACTCCATTGGGAATAGAGTAAAAAATGATTACTCTACCCCAATCTGCTTGTGGCCTGAAGGTCAAACCACATGTGATGGCCCAAGGCCATCTGAAAAATCAGTCAATGTTTCCCTTGGTCAAATATGTAGTTGTGATCACATTGCATTATGAACAATCTTAGGATATCATTGTCATATACCTGTTCATGATTAGCAAGCTTTTCATCCTTCAACATGTCATAAAAACCCTTTATCTCAGTATATTCTTCACTGATTTGAACTTTATCACCAAATATTTCTTGAAACAAATAATACCCATGCTCAATGTCTAAAATAAAAACATGTCGAAAACAACATTCATCAAGTTTCATGATAGCCCCATCAAGCTGAAAAAGGAGGTGAAACATTTCATACTCTATTCTGCAACTGGCATCATGAAAATTGGTTTCTTATTTTGCTTATACCTCCATAACATATTTATCATTGAAGTATTCATGCAAACATAATACAAATTTATCACAAATGTCAAAGGAAGTGCTCTCATATGCTGGTCCATCCAACATAGCAACCGTTTTACAAATATCCATATCTGAACATTCAATATTTGAAAACCATTCAAATCACTTCTGTTTCTTGTTGATGTAGTCACTGATTCTTGATCAACTTTTTGTACACTCAGATCCCTATATGATGAAAAAACATCATTCACCTTCTCAACAAAACTATCCTCATGCACAACAAAAGATTCCAAATCTGATTTCAAAGTGTCATGTGGAGCAACAAGGCAACCATATTCTTTGTACACCTCACAACCTTGGCCAATATTAATGAACTCCACACTCTCATATTCAATGTCAGCATTTGTAACATCAAAAGAAAAATCACCCTCATATTCACTATCACAAATGTTCTTAAATCAAATTTAAAAAAATCCTCAAAATTATTAGGACAACAAGTTTCATCACACCCCATTTCATCTTTTTCACTTTCAAATTCTTCACATGAAGCAAACTCTTCACATAAAGAAGACTCTTCACATAAATTAGACTCATCATATGGCTGATCCATAAATTTATCTGATGTAATTTCTTCATTATTCATGAACTTTATGAGCTCTTCATGCACAACTATTTGTAATGGAACAACTTCTTTGTTATTTGCAACCTTCTTTGTCTTTTCTCCAATTAATGCTTGTGTATGCATTATAGAATCAACACAGGCTGCTAACTGTTGATTCAAAACCTAAGACTCAATCTGGTCCACTGCATGAAGATTTTTTTTTAATGTGATAGCTGGTGCACAACTACTTGTAATACTATTTTTAGGCACTCATACTTCAACTAAGTCTTCATGTATATTATTTTTGATACATTCATGTGGCATAAATACAGACTGAAACATACTTTCTTCATTTGAACATACCATGCAGATTTCTAGCTTAAAAGCATTATCAACCAAAAATGGTGGCGTCTCATATTTTAAATTCTCATAATCACACATAACTAACTTCTGAGAGACTGAATTTATGTCATCAAAATCTTGCATACTAACATTGTCTTCATCAGATGTACAACTTTCCAATTCTTCATACACACTATTGGATTCATTTGAAACAAAAGACTGTAGATGAACCTCTTGTGGGATCTCCCTACTGGAAAAACTACTGTTGTTGTCATATGGTATAGTAACTAAAATTATTTCCATCTCTATGTTATTTGTGTCACATAATTTTTCAACAACCTTCTCTTCACTAACATGAGGAATAACCACTATCTAAGACAAGTTTTCTTCACTCACATTTTTGTTTGAATCATAATCCATAACATGGTTAGTGTGATCAACATGGGTGTAAATACTTTGATATCAGTCTTTACTTATTGATTCATACCTTTCTTTGACATCTAACATCTTAGGACAACACATTCTTGTAGATAGATAACCCTTAGGGATTCCATATTTCAGGTTATTTTCAATATCCATTGCTATCCTATAAGCCTGATGCATGGTTTTAGGGTCCTTATCTCTCAGCAAATAGCTCATTTCTTCATCAAATGGAGCTAGGCAAACAACTAAACACACATAATCATTGGGCCTATAGCTACTAGGAATGTCATCCAATGTTTTTGCAAATTTGAGATTGAAAATAGGGACTAACTCATCTTCTTTCCTTTGAATATTCACAAATTTTTCCATACTTGAACTTTGATCGACTCTTTCACCAAATTGTTCCATGAAGGCTATCTTTAGTTCATCCCATGAAGAGATAGAACATGCTGGCAGATAAGAAAACCAATCTCTGGCATCCTCCTTCAAAGATTGATTAAAAAACTTCATGAGAATATCTTCTTGACTTATCTCAAAATCTCCCATTAAATTAGAAAACTCTTGCAAATGATGACATGCTGATTTTGATCCTTTCCTAGTAAACTATGGTAGATATTCCCTAACCTTAGTAGGAATAGGGTTTGAGAAACCTTGAATACCATTAAAACTAAATGGCTTATATCTTTCCATAGATAACATTTTGTTGTGACTTGACAAAGGTTGCACACTTATATTTGATATTTCATAGGGATGTATAGGCAAACAATACATCTTATCAGTCACTTCCCTACTTCTTTCCTTTATCCCAGTCTTAAAATATTACAATGCATATTTCAAAACATACTTCATCCAACCCAATACAAAATTTGAAAATTGAATCACAGAAGTATGTAAAATAATCACTACTATTCCCTCTCTTAGTGCTTTACTCACTTAATAGGGAGACATTTTCTACATATGATTTTCATGAAAATATATTTGACTCATGAAAATAAAATACCTGGAAGTATTGTAATGACTAGAAATCAACCTTCTGGCTTGTAATAGTGATAGATCTAGAACTATCTTCACCTCTTCATTAGGTTCTTTTGTAGATTCGGCACCTCTTTACAGAGGACAAATATTCTTAAACAACTTGAAATTCTTCAAGCTCAAATTTGTTCCAAAACCGGCACTGCAACACTTCCTTACCATCATATGGATTTCTTCCTCAACTTGTCAGTGTACTTCATCATAAGAACTCAGATTTGCTTCATATCTATTGCAAACTCTTTGGTTCTTCTTCCTTCTTCAAATAATGCACACTGGTACAAAGATCTTAGAGTCGCCACTCGCAACTTGTGAGGTATTGAAATAATCATAAAATAGGGACAAATCTAGGCAAACTTGCATTGAAAGATGGAATACAAGAGATTCTTAGGCAACATTTATGATAATTGACTCAACTGACAAGGGATGGATTTAACAAGCTCATGACTCTATATAAGGAAAAATATTTGGGTCCTATGATGCGGGAGTATAGCTTCAACCATCATAAAAACAAAAAGACCTAGAAAACTTTATGCAATGTTCCCCAGTGAAGTCGCTATTTTGTTGGTTCCCAAATGGGTTTACACTATAAGAAAGAAGAAACCAAGTTGATTCTTCAAATAAATATGGAGAAGCCAACTCCAACTATTAAAATCCTCAAGAACTTGGACCAACTGGCAAGGATTCTACAAATCCTTCTATGCTTTGGTCTCTCCATAACCCAAGAGGGTCACCCCTTTAGTGAAGTTTATGATCTCTGCAACACACTCAAAGATTCTCTAAAACAAGGTAGATGATCTCATATATAGGCTCAAAGACAAGGATAATGCTCAAGGATGGAAAATCTTCTAGTGATCCTCAACCTAATCAAAGCATGAGATAGGTAGAACACACAATAACAGACAAAGTGAAAAATATTCTGATAATAAACTAATTTATAGCAAGGATATATGAATAGAGCATAAAATTGACTGTAAAGACTTAGATAAGATAATTAATGACCAGTACCTTATCCATTGGGGAGTCAAATTCATGAAATATAAGGTGAATTACAACAGAAATATCTTGATAGCATTTTGATCTAAGATAATATTGCCTTACAATACATCTCAACTATGACCCAAGCCCAAAACTACTTATCAAAATCCTTGCCTAAGCCCTACCACTCTGTAATTTTGTTCAAGCATTTAATAGACCCCTTGGATCAAAGCATAAACACAAACCACATACATCATAACAATGCACTGAAGGAAATAAACCCTTGATTTATTTCTTTGAAAAGATAGTAAAATCATACATAGGAGAGAAATAAGTGTGAATTCAATTTTATTTATTCAAATGCCATATCTGCCATAAAATAGTATACAATTAAGTCCTTCAAAATCTACATAAAACATGATACTAGACTCATTCTATTTTTCTCTGCAAAAGACTACACTTTGCACAGTTGCATCTAAAACTACAATCCCACATTCTGACTACTACCTTTTGCAACTTGACAAACTCTACAACTCTGAACACATTTCTTAACATCCTTATGAATCTGGGGCCAAAAGTACTACTCACTCACTAATGCAACTATTTTATCAATGCAAAAATGTCCAGCTAAACCTCCACTGTGCTTCTCTTTTATCAGGTTCTCTCTCATGGAACTCTTAGGTATGCATAACTGAACTCCCTTGAATAACATCCCATCCTGAATGAAATAATCTAACCATTTTCTCCTATCAACCATAACTGGTTCTCTACATGCTTTCCAAGGTTTTGCAAAATCCAGGTCTTCATCATACAAGGTCTTCAAATCTTCAAAACCTAATACTATCACTCTCATCTATGTCAGCAAATTCCTTCTCCTACTCGATGCATCAACAACTTTGTTAGATTTCCCACTTCTATGCTTCAACACAAAGGTGTAACTCTGCAAGAATTCTACCCATCTCATATGTCTCTGATTCAACTTACTCTGACTATTCAAATAATACAAAGCTTGATGATCTATATACAACACAAAATCCTTAAGCAACAAGTAAAATCTCCATTTCTTCAAAGCTTGAATTATGACATAAAATTCTTGATCATACACTGAATATCTCTTCTGGGCATCATTCAATTTATCACTGAAATATTCTACTACTCTCCCTTCTTGACTCAAAACTACTCCTATTGCTATTCCACTTGCATCACAATCCACTTGAAATACTTTATTTAAATCCGATAAAGCCAACACAAGCTACTCAATCACTTTCTGCTTCAACAATTCAAAACTTTTGCTTGCTCGGGTGGTCCACTTGAATTCCTTCTCATCTCCTCTCATGGTCTTAGTCATAGGGTTACAAACTGAACTGAAATTTCTGATAAACTTTTGGTAAAAACTAGCTAATCCATGAAATGACCTTACCTCTCGAATGCTTTCTGTAGACACTCAAAATTGTCATGTCTAATTAAATAAATATTTTATTTATTTAATTATCTAAGCCTAATTCTTCTATTAATTAAATAAATCTTTATTTATTTAATTAATTCATTTATCCTCTTCTAGCCTTATTTCTCATTTAAATAAATACATTTATTTATTTAAATTATCCCTTTCCTAAATTAAATAAATATTTTATTTATTTAATTGTCCTACTTCTTCTATTAATTAAATAAATCTTTATTTATTTAATTAATTCATTATCCTTTTCTACACATGACACATGTCATTCATCTCTTAATTCATACACTACCTACCTCTTTCATTATTTTGGTATTTCTTATACCTACCCTCTAATCCTAGCCGACCTCTCTTTTTACACCTCTCAATCTTAACCCTCCATTTCTTATTGTGTCTTCTATTTAAGGAGATGCTTTCTTCATTGTCAAACCCTAATGACTGATTTTGGAGTACTTGGCTACACTACAATTCCACTTGCAACCACAATCCGTTCTTTGTTGAGCTCTTGTGCATACAAAAATCTGAGAGCAAGTATATCAAGCAAGATCAATGGAGATAGGAATAATGGAGATCAAAACCCTATTGGACATGTGATGGTATAATCTTTATGATTTTGAGTTATTTGCATTGTCTTAGGTTATCTTCATATGTTATGGTGGATCTTTGTTCATTGTTAGGCTAGGGTTTAGTGGTTGAATTCATTTAGCCTTTCAATATTGATTATTATTGTTATCCATTTTCACCATAAACATTTTGGCACACCCGGTGGGACTCTTGTCCCTTTGCATTTAACATTTTTGTTGCAGATTTTGCATTTTTGAAGTTGCAGATCGGACGATTTCGACGACATTTTAGGTTTTTTTCGCGTCTGCGAGTGTTCGGATCGCGTTTTTGTATTTCAGAGGCGTCTGCGATATCTTGGATCGCGTCTGTGTTTCTGTCATTTTCTATTTTTGCAGGTTTCCGAAAGTCGCGTCTGTGATTCCGAATTGCGTCTGTAGCAGAAAGAAGCGTCTGTGTTCTGCGATCGCGTCTGTGAATCACAGAACCGCGTTTGTGTTGGACAGACGCGTCTGTGTCTGGTATAACAGCGTCTGTGCATTCTGTTTTGCAAATTTTTCAAGTTTTTCGATTCGGGTTTTCGGATTTTGTACTTAGGGTTCCAGATCTGGTTTATTTTCGGCTAACCTTTGCAAATCTAGCTAACCTGATTTGTGCAGCTTGCTTTGGAGGCAAATACGTTTTTGTTGAAGGCCGCCCCTTTTCACAAAGTCTTTTGGGTTTTCTAAAAATTTACCTAACTTGTGTGCTTGCAGGAAGGGGTTATCATTTGAAACAACCCAAACTACTAACAATTTTGTTGCAGGGCCTTAGCTAGGGTTTTGTAATTTTTATTGTGTGCCTTGTTTCATAGCTTAGCAAACACTTCAATTGGTGCACTAAAATTGAATCATTGTCTTTTGTGTCTTGAGCAATAGGCTCTTTTTGTTTACTCTTTAGAGGGCCTGTCTTCCCGTGTGGTCATTAGGACTACTAGTGAGAAGAGAACGACCCAAGTGGTAGCGAGGAAAACCCACCTCATCCGAACCACTATAATCAAATGTATTCATGGTGAAAACTATGAATAACGTGTGCTGATTAGTTCATACCGACACTATGTCTCCCCATAAACCCGTTTGATCAAATTTATTTGATCATTTGTAGGGCGTAACCCCTATCGGCTGGGAGCCTTCTGTATTTACAGAGCTGAAAGTGCCGCATGTATGGCCACACGAGCGGATGCCCTTACTAGCACCATTTTGTTTTAGAGGCCCAAATCCTTCTAGTTGTTGGGGCAGGAGGTCGGACCTCTGGTAGCGGACCACACACATACGGTTCTTAGTAGAGATACAAAGTTCGCCATGGGGAGTTTTCATGGGGACTGATGCTTGGCTGACCCGAGAAGTGAGTGCCGAGGGTGGAGCCAGTGAGGTCAAGCATCTAAGTATCCACTCTGAATAGCGTAGCCTCGGGGGTAAAACCCCATGTGGGATCAACAACTATTGTCTTGGCCAGCCATAAGAATTGTGCTTGACTTATGATAAACATTCAAACAATCAAGACCAAACAGCAAAACATTGTGTCTTTTGTGTCTTCAAGTGTATGCAAAAACTTTTTACATCAAACAACACACTTTCTTGGAGTCATTTTGGAGTCTAAACACTAGCAAACATTGAGTCATCAACACTGTGTCCTCTTGTCACGAAAAACAGTCGAATAATCAGATTTGGTCACAACAAAACAACTTCACAGATAGGAAAGATTGCATGAAGGTTACAGAAACGCGTCTGTGTCTGTTCAAACCGCATCTGTGTCGGATAAACACGTCTGTGAAGTACAGAATAGTGTCTGTGTTTTTATGAGCGTCTGTGTTGAACAGAGATACGTCTGTGTCTGGGAATCACGTCTGTGAAGTATAAAGGTGCGTCTGTGTCCACAATTGCAAAAAAAAACTGTCACAGTCCCAGCAAACATCAACAGGAAAATGTCAGAATCACGTCAGCGTTAAACAGAGTAGCGTCTGTGTCTTAAAACCGCGTCTGTGAAGTATACAGAGGCGTCTGTGTCAGGATTTGAAAATTTTAACAGTCAAACAAACAAAGAAATCAGTTTCGGCATACTTGAGCTTCCTAGGTTGTCTCTTCAGATTTCATCTAGCATTCAGCCTGTTCTAAGGTCTCACACAGTCCATCATTGCTTCATACCTCATTTTACATTCATACTTGTCTAAACTTGAGTCAAAAAGGTCACTTGCTTGTCCTCATCATACTTTGTCAACACATTACATACAACTACACTTTGCTGAGTGGTCCCTCATCAAGGTTTCTTACCTTTGGGTCTCATTTGGTCTTACTTAGAGTCAAGGTCAGCTTACCTCATCAAGAAAAACTATCCTCTCTTTGGAAGTCACACCTACTCTACTACTTACATACTTGGTCTTATACTTTGGACATTGCAAGTACACCTCAAGATTCATTTACACTCCATACAACTCTTGGTCTTCCATACTCTTTTCATATTTTTCATCTAGTCTCTCACATATTGCTAAACACCTAGTTCATGGTTGAAACCCGTCTTCAAAAGTCTAGGAGAATAGCTAAAGAAGCTCAAAGATCCGCAAACATGAGTTCTTATGAGTATGACAATGATGTCTTCTACAATCCTGAGCACACTACATTACTAGACATGAATGTTTATAGACACAATCCAAATGTGGAAAGCGCAAACGCTATAAACAACAATGCTACACACAATGACAATGTTGACAATTCTTCAATACTATCAGCAGACATACAAGAATCTATAATGGATACTCAATTCAATAGATTGGTTGAAGAGATAATGAGGAGAGATCGTCAATATTTCCTAAACATGATGGCACAAAGTGGAGCTAAAATACCACATGATTTTGACTTATCTCAACTTATGGAAAGTAGACCTTCACAACAAACTCAACCTAATAGTGGAGGACCAAATAATATGATGCCAGAGTCACCATCAGTTTTGCTTCAGAAACCAGCAATCCCACATACACAAGCTCAAATGCATGATACTTACGCTCAAAGACCATCATGGAGGCCCTATGCTCAAACACATGCTCAAGATATGGGTCAATTAAGACAAGTGGATACACAAGGACATCCTCAAAATTTTGACACAAAGAGACCTCATGCCAAAATTGGGGGCAACACAATGGAAAATGAAAGGCCTATTGAATATGGTTTATACACACAAAACAGATTTGGGATCCCTCAACAAGAAGTTATGCCAATTGCTCCATACATGTCGCAACAATATAGACCTCCATATGGACATGTCTACGATCAGTATCATCCATATATGCAACAAGCTCCTCCTCAAATGGGTGTTTCAAAAATGGGATATGCTACAAGAAATCCATCTCCTCCCAAAAATAATTTGGAGCAACAAATTAGAGATCTACAAAAGAAAGTGGAAGACATGGGCACATCAAAACCCACATATACTATGAGAGATATATGCCCTTATCCATTTGATAAGAGCATTCCAATGCCTCCGTTTCCTCCGCACTTTGTAACACCAAAATTTGACAAATATAGAGGGAGAGGAGACCCCAAGGCACATATAAGACAATTCTTCACAGCTTGCATTGAGATAGCCGCAGAAGAAACATACTTAATGAGGTTGTTCCCACAGAGCTTAGGAGATCAAGCTATGGAATGGTTTTCTCAATTACCTCCCGGTATTAAGTCATGGGGTGACTTGGCAGAAGCATTCATTCAGCATTTCTCTTACAACATTGAAACAGATGTCTCAGTTACTACCTTGTGCAATACTAAACAAAAAGAAGGAGAATCTTTCGCAACATTTTTACAGAGATGGAGAAACTTAGCTAGCAGATGCTCTTGTGAGATCCCGCAAAAACAAATGGTGGAGATGTTCACACAAAACATTAATAAAGCTATTGGCTATGATCTCAGAAAAGCTTGTTTGTCCACATTCAAGGATGTTATTGAAAAGGGCCTAGCAACAGAAAAGGTCTTAATTGAACAAGGAGTTATCAAACTATTCAAAGAAAACAAAGAGGACTTCAAAGGAAAGGAAAAACCTAAATTTTGGAACAAGAACAAGAACACGGTTAATGATGGTGTTGTTGATGCCAACACAGTAAGACCAAAGTTCATCTTTTCTGGATCAAGTTCTACCAACAATCAAGTGAACAATCAAACGGCTGCTAAACCACGAAGGAAGTACACTCCATTGGGAGAACCACTTGAATCAGTATTCAAAAAGCTTGTAGCAAACAAAGTGATCACAGTCCCAGATTTTCCTCCATAAGAACCAAAGGTAAAACCGAATTGGTGGAATGATGATGAATTTTGTGAGTTTCATAAGAGCAAGGGGCACAAGACAAGTAATTGCCATCGATTGAAAAACATTGTACAAGATCTCATTGACAGAGGAGATATTGAGATTGAGGGACATTCATCTAATCAAGAGCATGAGGTGTTTAAGGAACCATTCCCAAAACATGACAAGGGAAAAGGCAAAGTCACAGATGATCAAGCCAATTACACCAGAGCATCTTACAATTATGATTCCACTATTAATCACATCTCAATGGACAATCATATTTCTACCATTACTATCAAAAATAAAAATCCTGAGAATCCTCCTCAGCGACCTAAAATTGTCCTAAAAGGTGTGGGATCTTCATCCGAAGCTACCTCTGAATGTCATGTTACAACCCGTCGAGGTAAGATCACATTGCCTGGTGCCTCTACTAAGAATACCAATCTTTCATCTACCAAGCCTGAGTACGACCTTGTAGAGCAATTAGGGAAAACACCCGCACTCATCTCTATTCTTGAGCTCTTACGTATATCTCCTGCACATAAAGCTATCCTTGACAAAATCTTGAGAGACACTGCCGTCCCTACTGATCTAAACGTGGACCAGTTTCAAGCCATGGTGGGATATTTATCCGTTCCACACTCCCTCACATTCACAGAAGCCGATGACGCCTCCATAAGTCAGCCTCATAATGCACCTCTACATATTGAAGCCTTCATACATAAACACCGAATAAAATGAGTCCTGATAGATGGAGGAGCAGGTCTTAATATTTGTACATTGAGCACCATCAGACAATTGGGATATTCTGACAAAGCTGTAAATTCTACAAACCAAATCACTATTAAGGCTTATGATGATGAAGAGCGTTCGTCCAAGGGCACGGTCATCTTACCACTAAGAATAGGGCCAGTCACAAAGGATGTGGTTTGTCAAGTCCTGGATCTAGACCTCATGTATAACATATTGCTAGGACGTCCGTGGATTCATGAAATGAGGGCAGTCCCATCAACATACCACCAATGCATTAAGTTCCTCATAATGGAGTCGAGGTAACGGTCAATGGTGATCCAAATCCATTCATATATTGCAATAACTTGAGATCGCATACTGAGACTATCATTCCCAGCAATCGTGAGGCTACTCCTTCTTCAGCATATATTGATCCTGAGTCATTAAAGCCCTCGACATCCAAACAAGGTGAACTTAGAGCCAAGTTTCAAGACAAAGGCATGGGAGAATACACTCTGAATCAAACAATGTTCTTACGACAAGTCGTGACCTCTCCCAAGGAATATGGGAGGCCACATCCTAATAAGCAAATCTCCGTCATGCTACTCAAATGGGATCCTACCGTCTTTCAAAAATGGGGTGAACTAGAGGAAGAAAATTTATATAAAATGCTATATAAGGACGCTGAAGAGGATAAACATGATCAAATTATAATACCCTGTGAGAACTATGGCAAAGGTTTCAAAATTCTACAAAGATTTGGGTATGATGGAAAAAGCCCTCTCGGACTACGCAAAGAAGGTGTCATGGAGCCTTTACAACCTGAGCTAACTACAAGAAGGGAACGCTCCAAGGGGCTTGGTTTTCTAAATCCCAAGATTCACAATAAAAGAACAAAACAGATATGGCGAGTCAAAGTGGCTGAAGTTCAACAAGAAGATGACTATTCTACAGATTCCAACGAATGGGAATGGGGTTTAGACAAATCCTCCAGCGACTATGAGCTCAACGAGACATTTAGAGAGCCAGAGGAACCTACAGAGGAGGAGGAGTTTTACAAGAAATTCAGAGTTGGTCAAGAACCGACCCATAAGGATCCCGCACAAGCTTCGTTTCAAGGCCCTAGGTCAAGATAACATAGGATGAGGACACCTGTCCCCGAGGGTGCTACTAGTGATGATAATTTGGACTCACTCACGATCGAAACTGATGAGGAGAGTGCCATTGACGACCTCGATAACTATCTTGACATACCTGAATATAACCACATCTTCACTATTAGCCTTGCGAACTCTGAAAACACTAAACACCTTCCCCTCGTTCACCCCCAACTCATTGACTGGGATCAAGATGGACCAGCACAGCTTGATACATTTCAAAATGATGAAGATATTGTCGATTATCTTGGCATTCGCGATGATCTTCCTCTGGGAGACCATAAAGCAGGATACGCCATAGAGCTTAATAACATGGCATACTTTGGTGAGGGCGTCGGGCCTTCTAGTCGCAAAAATGTGAAAATAAAAACAAAACAAGGGTCTTATGGAGAAAACCACACTGTGGCGCTATCTGACTCTAAAAAAGTAAAAAGAAAGGACGTATTTGAGGGTGAAAACCTCTCTGAGGTGCCCGAAGATGGAAGGCTTGACATTCTCCCAGCATCATACGAGGAAAAATCATCCATGTTGGTAGAGGAGACTATAAAGACAAAAATTGGTACAACGGAGGTTCCACATAACATATTTTTGGCTCAATCATTGACAGAGGCCGAGAAAGCAAGGTTCATAAGCTTCTTTAAGGAATGACAAGTCAACTTCGCATGGTCTTATGCTGATATGCCTGGACTAGACCCCGATTTAGTAATGCATCATTTAACAGTCAAACCGGGGGCAAAACCAGTAAAACAGAAATTGAGGAAAATGCATCCACAAGTGGCATTATTAGTCAAGGCAGAGCTGGAGAAATTACTGGATGTCGGATTCATACGCCCAATTGATTATCCTGAATGGATTTCCAACTTAGTACCTGTTAGCAAACCAGATCGCAGCATCCGAATATGTACAGACTTCAGGGATATCAACAAGGCTTGTCCGAAGGACGATTTCCGATTACCAAACATTGATTTGATTGTTGATCTTACAGCAGGCCATGAGATGTTATCTTTAATGGACGGATTCTCTGGATATAATCAGATCAGGATTGCACCTGAAGATCAACATAAAACATCATTTACTTGTCCATGGGGAACCTTCTGCTGGAATGTCATGCCCTTTGGGCTGAAAAATGCAGGTGCCACGTATCAACGAGCTATGACTACTATCTTCCATGATCTCATGCATGTAACGGTGGAAGATTATGTTGACGACCTTTTGGTTAAATCAATAGATAGAAATACACACTTGGACATACTTTCAGTTGCTTTTGATAGGCTGGAAAAATACAAGGTAAGATTAAACCCAAAGAAATGTGTCTTTGGAGTAACCTCCGGGAAGCTCCTAGGATTCATTGTATCTAAAAGAGGAATAGAAGCTGATCCAGCAAAAGTCAAGGCTATCTTGGACATGCCGCCACCCAAGAATATCAGTCAACTTCGGTCTTTACAAGGGAGACTCCAGTCCATACGAAGATTCATAGCACAACTTGCAGATAAGTGCAACCCTTTCCAGCACCTGCTACACAAAAACATCAAGTTCAAATGGGATGAGAACTGTCAATAGGCTTTTCAGGCACTCAAAGACTATCTTTTGAACCTGCCAGTTTTGATGCCACCAATTCAAGATCAACCATTGCTACTTTACATATCAGCTACTCCAACAGCACTGGGGGCACTCCTAGCACAACAAATACCTGACGGCAAGGAAAAAGCAGTCTACTATATCAGTCGCACATTGGTGGGATATGAGCTAAACTACACTCCAATTGAGCGTGCATGTCTCGCTGTGGTCTTTTCTTCACAAAAATTATGACATTACATGCTCACTCACAAGACTAAGTTGATTGCCAGAATTGATCCACTAAAATATCTTCTCAACAAAGCTACACTTACTGGGCGACTGGCCAAGTGGGTAATGATTTTGAGTGAATTCGACATTGAATACGTGGACAAAAAAGCCATAAAAGGACAAGCCATCGCAGATCAACTGGCAGATTCTCCCATGATAGATGATGTTCCTCTACAGTCAGAATTTCCAGATGAGTCCATTCTAACAATATCACCTGCAAAGCCATGGCAACTATACTTTGATGGCTCATACACACAACATGGAGCAGGAGCGGGTATACTCTTTATAACTCCCCAAGGCGATTCTATACCAAAGTCATACCGCTTATCATTTCCTTGCACCAACAATATAGCGGAATACGAGGCATTAACAACTGGGCTAAGAATTGCAGTTCAGTGGAAGATCCAAGAACTTCGTGTTTTTGGGGATTCTCAACTTGTCATCCGTCAAGAAACTGATGATTATCAAACAAAAGATGAAAAACTAATGCCTTACAAACAACTGGTAGATGATCTGAAACATCACTTTGCAAAGATAGAGTTTGAGCAGATACCAAGAGAACAGAATCGTGCTGCTGATGCCATGGCTATAATTGCTTCGCTCATTGATCTACCACAAAATGAGACCTGCTATGAGTTCCTGGTTGACAACCTGCTGATTCCGTCATATGAGATCACTCCTACGGAAATGATATGTGTTGTTGGTCCTGAATCCCAGTTATATGGTTCCATATTCACATACCTTCGCGACAATATCTTACCTTCCGATCTATCGAACAACCAACGCCGCACTTTCATTCGCCAATCCTCCTGATACGTTATCCTAGCTGATATCCTATACTGACGAGGTCTAGATGGCACCCTTCTTAGATGTTTAGAGAGTGAAAAAGCTCAGATTGCGTTACGAGAAGTGCACGAAGGGATATGTGGTCCGCATACTAGTGGTCCTACCTTGGCCAAGAAACTCATCAGGACTGGATACTACTGGCCTACTATGAAAAAAGATGCATATCAGTTTGTCAAGAAGTGTAAGTAGTGTCAAATTCATGGAGACCTTATACATGCACCAACACAAGAACTACAGCCACTTGCATCTCCTTGGCCCTTTTGTCAGTGGGGACTCGATCTCATAGGCAAGATTCACCCTCCTTCTTCCAATGGACATAAATTCATTATCACAGCCACAGAGTATTTCACAAAATGGATTGAAGCTGTGCCTCTCACACAAGTTACTGGGAAACAAATCACTACTTTCATCCTGAACTACATCATTTGCCGATACGGGATTCCTACTTCCATTATCACCGATAACGGACGTCCTTTCAAGAACCAGGATGTTCGTGAACTCTGTGAGTGCTTCCATATCTCTCACCGTTTCTCCACACCATACTACCCCCAAGGTAATGGCCAAGCTGAGGCGTCTAACAAAACAATTCTCAAAATCCTTAAAAAGATAGTCGATGACGCTGGCCGTAACTGGCATGTCCAACTCAATCCCGCACTTTGGGCCTATCGTACTAGTGTCCGCACACCTACAGGAGCTACACCCTACTCACTTGTCTACGGCGCTGAAGCCATCTTGCCTATTGAGGTCGAGCTACCTTCTTTACAGGTCTCCTTGAGAAACATAATCAACGATGAAGACTACAGGGTCTCCCGCTTACAAGAACTAGAACTGTTGGAGGAACGACGACACACTGCTTTTAATCATCTCAAGGCTTACCAACAACGAATGAGTCGTAGTTACAATCACAAAGTCAAGCCTCGCACATTTGAGGTAGGTGACTTGTTCTTCAGAGAGAACCCCAAAAATCAGCAAGACAGAGATAAGAAGGGCAAGTTCGAACCAAATTGGCTTGGTCCTTACATCATCACAGCAGCATATGGATCTGGGGCATATCAGCTCTCAACTACAGAAGGTGAACCCTTGGAGGATCCTATCAACAGCATGCACCTTCGCAGGTTCTACACATAATCTCTTCGGAACATCCTAATTCAAAAATACAAAAAAATTAAAAAAAAAAAATTAAAAAATACAAAAAAAAAAATTATAAAACAAAAAAATCGTTACTTGGTGAAAACTTGGCAAACAGGCGCCTTGTGACAACAAAAAAATTGAAAAATCGAGAAAAGTAAAGAGAAATAATTTCGTCCAACGGTGAAAACCACTTCGGTGGTGCCCTGGGCAAGTACCATGGTGAAAACTGGGTCACCAGCGCCATGCGTAGAGACTTTGCTCCTCCCTCCTTCAGGATTCTCTTTCATCCTTTCACTTTGCACACACTCACGACCAATTCATCCATAATAAACTTACCCATTCCCATCATGGCTTGTTATTGATCTACCTAAGATTGGTTAGCCATCCATAACCCTCCCTTTTCACTCCCTTTCCATACATAATAAATCAGATCCTATCTGTGACTACGGCCAATTCCTACGTCTAGTAATGGGTGTGGAACTGAGAACATCACATGTTTCGAGGAGTACAGTTTCTTCCAGCTTCCTTCAAGTCTATCTGCGCACACTCCGCAATAAAGCAACATCTGCATCGCCAGTCCACAATAAAGTTCTGCCTTCTCCACAATAAAGTATCAGTTTCATGGATTCAGTCAGTTTCAGATGAGACACAGCAGCAACAATGGGCTTCAACAAAATCAAATCTTTCAACAGACTCGGACAACATTATGGTTCAGTGCTATCTATCCTTTTTGTGAAAGTGAACATTGTGACCACAATCGAATAAGACTTAAACAAGTGACAAGAGACACTAAACTTGAGGACTACAGTGGATGTTGGTGTCGAGTCTTGGTTTTCTTTTGATTTTATCTTTTTGGTGACATGTCTTTTAGCTTTTCCAGGATGTCTTTGACTAGAGATTTTATCTCCAGGATGTCTTTGACTAGAAAGGCGAGGATGGGGTATCGTCACCTATTTGCATTTGCTGTCTGTTGATTGTCTTTTAGTAATACTATGACTTGTCCAAGGATATGAGGACACTGTGAGTCTAGTATGAACTGGGGCATTCCTTGTTTGTGACTGTCTTATCTCCATGCAAATAGGTACAATGACTTTCTGGGCCGAACATATGCCTCGATTGTCATAACCTATTTTGCCATAATAAAGCTCAATGATGATAACGCACAAGAAGCTCTTTCACGTTCATATCTTCTGTCTTCCATCCCCCTTTCTTGATTGACTTCCATTGTCCTTCTCGAGTCCGCGTAGCCCGCTATCACATGACTGAGTATAATGACACACCAAAAAACATTTGCATTTCATATAGTTACACCTGCATCACCACATATAAGCATTTCATACATACATATAGATATCACAATTGCATCACATCCTGCATACAACACATGTTAGCACATCTCACATTTTCATTATGTAAATAATCATTTGCATTATCATATTCATTTGCATTACATACATTCACATTTGCATCATGCATCTCATATAAAACATAAAAGAACAAAAATATATTGCATTGCATCATATAAGCATCCATATCATAAAACATGTATCACATAAGAACATCTCATCACATAAGGTACACATGCATATAGCTGCTGCAAAAAATGGTGACTCATCTCATATATAATCAAAATGTGTCATGATACAATGATGTCAAAAGAATCATATGGCTACAAAAGAATCACCCGCAGGTGTCTACAATACAACAATGATACATATACTGATACAATGGGAGCCCACTATAGCTATGAGGAACTCCCTCCCTCGGAGCCGCCTCGCCTCGACGGAGTCTGAGCTATAGATGGACCCGCCCCAGGATCCCCCTGTCTCTCTGGTGGTGGTGGAGGCCCCATAACCCCACCGCTGGATGCCTGTCTCCTGCGGCTCCCTCCCGTAGCCGTCGCTGTGCACGACGATCTATGGAAGCTCCTCGCCCGCTGATTTGCTGGCACGGCTGCATAGTATAGATCCCTCCAGTAGGCGATCTCCTCTCCGGCTCGCAAAACATATGCGTAGCCTGCCCCTGCATCCTCTGCTGCCCGCCTACCTGCCCTCAGAGCTGTCTCGGCCTCCGTGTATCTCTGGATGGCTTGATCCCTCTCCCGCTCTGTGTCTCAAACCCTGATCCTGAGGTGGTTCCTCTCTCGAACCAAATCCTCAATCTCATCTGCCTGGCCCTGGCAGATCTCCCGCAGCCTCACCACCTCATCCTCCTCAAAGTCTCTGCTCTCCGCCTCCGCCTGTGGCTCCTCCCCTACAGGTGCCTATCCCTCAACCTCTGCCTGCACCTGTCCCTATGCCTGTATAGGTACCTGTGGCTGCACCTGTCTCTGTCCCTCTGCCTATACCTGTCTCGGTCCTTGTCTAGGACCCTGTGCTGCTGGCACCTGTAGGGGTAGTCCACCCCGTCCTATCACCACTGGAGCTGCTCTCTCCTGTCCTCCCTCCCTCCGAGGTGCCACCCACCTCTCTCCCACCACTCCCCTCCGCCTCCGCCGGCCCCTACCTCCATCTCCTCCTCCATCATCATCATCTCCTCCACCCTCTCCATCCAGTGGCTCTGCCGGATCTGTCAATCTGGGAAATGGATGCTCTGCCCAATACGCAGAGTACTCTGCGTCCATCCCTGCATCATCTACCTCTGGCCACATGTCCCATGGCATCGACATCATCTCCGCTAGCTGCATCACTGCCTGATCATATGATAGCAGTGGGCCAAACTGCACCTGATCTCTGACCGTACGGGCATACATGCTCGAGCCTCGTGGCATCCGCTGGATCCGCCCAAACTGCCTGCACACCCTATCAATAAGCTGCCTCTCCAGAATATAGGGCGTCCGCCCCATCAGATACCTGCTCCTAAACACATATGGTAGCTCCAAGGCATCGTCCTCCCACTCCTCGCACCCTAGGTACGGCCTCCAGATCACCATGTCTATATCATCAATGACTCGCCTCCAATGCTCCAATCTCCCAATCCGAGGCTGGGATGTGATCATGTCATATAGGTGCACGAAACTCTGTCCCTATCCTCTGCCTCTGAAGTGAATGGGCCGTGTGATGGGAAGGTGCTCATAGGCCCACACCTGCAAGAGAGTCACGCCGCAGCCCAAACCCACTGATCCGTGGTACACAAACTGATGCAGCTCATAATACAAATGTGCCAGGACACATGGCCCCCATGCATACCTAGTGTGCTCTGCCATCAGCGTCTCCAATGCCCCTCCCCAACCCACTGCTAATCCTCGCGTGGCCCTGTCTGGACACAAATACCCACTGATGACTCCCCCAACAATTGCTGGCAATGCTAAACCTGTGGCAGTCATGGTATCCCAGGCTACATGACCTGCTCGCATCTCCAAATCGGGATCCTGAAACACCCGTCTCAATGCCTCCCTGTCACCGTCACGGTCATAGGGTATCAACTCTCCATCAATAGGAACATGCAGAATCCTGTATACATCCTCCAGTGTCACTGTCATCTCACCCATCGGCAGGTGAAATGTGCACGTCTCCGAGTGCCATCTCTCGGCCAACGCAGTCAGCAACCCCATGTTGGCCCGAAACTCGGGCACATAGAGCATATGTGTGAGACCCATCTCCTCAATGGAAATCATGTCCTGGATCGACAACTCTGGTCGCAGTCTCTGAGTCGACGGGAATCTCTCCCGTGACTCTAACATCGGCAAATACTCCTGCAGTCACACAATCAATCTTGTTAGTTATCGTGGCATTCACTGTTTATCACAAAATGCTACTCGCTACTTAAATGCATCTGGTTATTTATCCTAGTGACACTCACTGTTCATCACAAAGTGTTGCTATTTATCCTAGTAGTGCTCCCTGTTCATCACAAAGTACTACGTGTATGACATTCCCTGTTCATCACAAAGTGTCACTCACATTCGCACTCCCTGTTCATCACAAAGTGCTGCCTATCTTGGTGCTCCCTGTTCATCACAAAGTGCCTTGATCTATCCTAGTCTTCCTAGAGGACCTGCTTGAGTGTATCCTCTCAACAGCTTATCCAATCGACAGCGTATGTTCATCACAGAACTGCCGATTTGACCTAAAAGACTAAAACCATGCATTTAAACACACAAACGCACTTTTACAACACACACGCGCTTTTAACTCATAAACGTGCTTATAGACTGCACAAACGCGCTTCTGCAACACAGATGCGTTTTATGAACACAAACGTGCCTATGCCAGACACAAACGTGACCAGGGAACACAGACGTCCCTACATGACATAAACGCTCCTATAAAGCACAGACGCTGCTACATTTCACAAACGCGTCCGCATTCAACACAAACGCGGTTCCAGGCACAGACGCGCCTGGACCCGACACAGACGTGCCTATTGAACACAGACGCGCCTGGCGCTGACACAGACGCGGTTGCGCGTTTTTGCACTTTTTTAATATCCTATTCCTAGCGCATTTATTGCTCCTAAACATGCATTTATGACAAAACTCGAAATGCATGAAAGTACGAGGAGGTTTTCAGGTACTTACCGGCTCTCCTGCATCTGCTGGCCTCTGGAATCAGCGGACACGGTCGAATCTATGAATGAATGCCATCACTGCTGACTGCTGCTTCTCTTTTCTTGCTCTGCACTGTGATCTTCTAAGGGTGTGGATGACAATGAGGATGTCTTTTGCCCGTGGTCTATCTTATAGCCTATCCTAGCCTTGGCCTTCATTTCCCGAGTCAGTCTTTCTCATCCCGTGACTTTGTCACTTTATCCGGTCAGTCCATTCTATCCATTCTATCTCGTCTTTCTTATCGAGAGATTGTCTGCAATCTTTTCAGACATTTTCATCCAATCTCTCGAGGGGGCATATAATTCCCATCCTGGGGCAACTTTGTATCAGTTCATCTTATCTTCTTTGAAACAACGCGACAAGCCGCATTGTCTCAAAGAGGGGCAAAATGTAGACACTCAAAATTGTCATGTCTAATTAAATAAATATTTTATTTATTTAATTATTTAAGCCTAATTCTTCTATTAATTAAATAAATCTTTATTTATTTAATTAATTCATTTATCCTCTTCTAGCCTTATTTCTCATTTAAATAAATACATTTATTTATTTAAATTATCCCTTTCCTAAATTAAATAAATATTTTATTTATTTAATTGTCCTACTTCTTCTATTAATTAAATAAATCTTTATTTATTTAATTAATTCATTATCCTTTTCTACACATGACACATGTCATTCATCTCTTAATTCATACACTACCTACCTCTTTCATTATTTTGGTATTTCTTATACCTACCCTCTAATCCTAGCCGACCTCTCTTTTTACACCTCTCAATCTTAACCCTCCATTTCTTATTGTGTCTTCTATTTAAGGAGATGCTTTCTTCATTGTCAAACCCTAATGACTGATTTTGGAGTACTTGGCTACACTACAATTCCACTTGCAACCACAATCCGTTCTTTGTTGAGCTCTTGTGCATACAAAAATCTGAGAGCAAGTATATCAAGCAAGATCAATGGAGATAGGAAGGATGGAGATCAAAACCCTATTGGACATGTGATGGTATAATCTTTATGATTTTGAGTTATTTGCATTGTCTTAGGTTATCTTCATATGTTATGGTGGATCTTTGTTCATTGTTAGGCTAGGGTTTAGTGGTTGAATTCATTTAGCCTTTCAATATTGATTATTATTGTTATCCATTTTCACCATAAACACTTTCTAGTGTAGGCCACTCAACAATGGATTTCACTTTCTGAGGGTCCATCTTAAAACCATCCTTAGATATCACAAATCCTAAATAGACTAACTCATCCTTCATGAAAGTACACTTCTTGATATTGATCAACAACTTCTCTTCTCTCAACCTCTACAAAACTTGTCTCAACTGCAACAAATATTCCTCTTTTGTCTTACTAAAAATTAGAATGTCATTTAAATACACAATAACAAACTTACCCAAGAATTTCTTCAATACCTCATTCATCAGCCTCATGAAAGTACTCGGTACATTAGTCAATCCAAAAGGCATCACCAACCCTTCATATAGTCTTTCATTTCTCTTAAATGTTGTCTTCCACTCATCACCTTCTCTGATCCTGATCTGATGATATCCACTCTTCAAATTTATCTTTGTAAAGTATTTTTCTCCACTCAAATAATCCATTATGTCATCCATCCTGGGCAAAGGAAACCGGTATTTCATTGTGATCTTGTTTATTGCTCTTGAATCGGTACACATCCTCCATTCTCCATTCTTCTTAGGTGCTAATATTGTTGGTACTACACAACTTCTCAGACTCTCCTTGATCAAACCTTTCTTCAATAGCTTCTGAACTTGTCTATTCAGTTCTTCATTCTCTATCGGTGTCAACCAGTGTGCAACTTTGTTAGGCTAACTAGCTTTGGGAATCAAGTCCATGCAATGACTAATACTTCTAACATGTGTAAATCCATCAGGTACATTATCTAAAATTATGTCCTCATATTCTATCAACAAATCTCTTATCTCTGTCGAGTGTTCTCCTTTCAGTTCTGGTCTCTCAGCCTTCTTAGGAATTAAGGAAAAACACACATTCTCATGTCTCAGTCCATCCATGAATTTCCTTCCATCTACTAAATATATTCTGGTATTCATACAGAATTCACTCTTCAAAGGTTCCTCCAAAGGTAATAGGGTTTGTTTCATCCAATTGGCCATAATAGTGTATGTATTCTTCCTCCCATCATGTATTGTCTGTCTATCAAATTGCCAAGCTCTTCCCAACAAAAGATGACAAATATCCATAGGCATAATATCATACAAAACTTCATCATGATAATTCCCAATTTTCAATTTTACTAAACACTCTTCACTTACTAACAAATTATGTTCATCTTGAATCCATGCTATCTGATAAGGCTTAGGGTGTTTCAATCTCTCCAATTTCAATTTATTCACCATCTCTTTTGAAACAAGATTATCCAAACTACCACTATCAATAACAACTTTACAACACTTACCGATCACCTTACATCTGGTTTTGAACAGATTCTTTCTCTGCAAGGGTTCTTCATCTCCTCTGGTATGACACAAAGCTCTCCTCATCATCAATAGTTCTCCATCATCAAGTTTATTATCTGATCTAGTGGGGTTTTCTTCCACTATTGTTTCTCTTCTGGTAGCCTTTGTCATCTTACATTCAAATGCATAGTGTCCTTGTCATCCACATTTAAAGTAGGTTTCTCTAAATGTCCTCTTGTCTTGTCTTCCAAAGTTCTCATTTTGGTAACCATCTGGTTCTCTCCTCCGGTAGAAATTTCTATCATCCTT
Organism: Cryptomeria japonica; assembly: GCF_030272615.1. Taxonomy (NCBI): domain Eukaryota; kingdom Viridiplantae; phylum Streptophyta; class Pinopsida; order Cupressales; family Cupressaceae; genus Cryptomeria; species Cryptomeria japonica. The sequence goes on along the minus strand of NC_081414.1, from coordinate 557,341,588 downwards.
CTAGTATGAATTACCTTCTTTTCTCACTTCCTTGTCCTTGTTCTGATCTATACTGGTTCCTCGTCCTTTGGTATATCCTCTTCCTCCTTGAAATATTCCTCCGATAAACCTTCCACCAAAACCTCTTTGTCTCTGCTCATGTCTTTTATTCAATTTCTCTTCAGCCTTTAGTGCATATTGGTAATCCTCTTCAACACTCTCCAATTTCATCACATCGAGTTCATCTTGTATAGACATCCACAATCCATTCAAATATCCTACAATTTATTCAAATTCATCATCAACATGTTCAGATCTGATGTTCAACTTGTAAAATGCTTCAGTGTACTCCTTCACACTAGATTCCTTCTATCTCAGATTCTGCAATTTCCGAAATAAATCCACTTGATAATTTGCCAGGACAAACTTTGATTTCAACTTAGAAATCATCCTATCTTATGTCTTAATATTTTCTTTACCTCTTCTTTGCCTATCAACTTGCAAGTGCTCCCACCAAAGAGATGCATGACCTTTCAATCGGGTATAGACATATTTCACCTTCCTCTCTTATGCAGTGTTTTCAAAATTAAAATAATTCTCCATCTTTGAGATCCAATCCATCAATCCATCCAATCTAACTTCCCATCATATTCCGGTGGGGTAAAATGAGGTTTAGTGTTTGCCCTACTTAAAACCCTTAGAAACCTTTCTTCATCCGGATCAACTGCCAGTAGGTTCACTTGTTCTACCAGGGCTTCTTCTCCTTCATCTTCACTCACATCCTCAATATGTCAGCCTCTTCTCTAGGGTGTCTCCATGGCTTCTAATTGAGCTTCTATTCCTTGCAAAATCTCCATCACAATAGGGTATGCATTCCCATGTGTTCCACCATTCCTAGGCTCTCTTCATGTCATTGATTCATGCTAGTCCTATGCAATTGTAGGTCAGATCCACAATCTACCACCCTACAACAAAATTGAGAACACACAACCTCTGGAACAAAACTTTGCTCTCATACCACTTGAAGCAGTCACCAGTGAGGATGTACCTCAAGGAGATCAGTCTAGACCAGTTAGAAAGAGTAAACACAATGGAAACACACATATATGATGGAGGCAATTCATAACTGATAGATTTATTGAATGAAAATTGATTACATCCAACTGGTAACAACCGGGTTACAACATACCAACACACAGGCATGGTAGAATAGGTCATAACCAGGACCTTGAATTGAAAGATTCTAATTGTTTCTCCATTGATTGATTGCATCATAAAGCATGATTACAAAGATATATATTGATCCAAAGGATCTAGTCAGCCCAAAAGGATAAAAACCTGTAGAACAAGACCTAACATGCAAAATAAACCAGGTCAGCCTCTACCAAGAGATTCCTCCAGAAAATCCAAAGGATGAAACAAAGAAGGTCAACCACATGCCAAGAAACTATTGGTATTATGGATGTGTTGCATTAGTTTTGTCATTGATGTCAATACTTATCCTTTTGGAGATCTACATTGTTGATTTGGCACTATGGTTATATTGGTTTACTGTTGAACCGACACATTGTGTTCACTAGCAAGTTCAGTGACTTATGCATAGTCACTGGTATATTTTTCACCGATAGGCTATATGGTTCACCGACACTAATGATGACTTGTTATCATCTGGAGATCACTTGATTATGTCAAAGAAATGGTTTGGATACTTGGTTTTGGTGTTTTGGCTATTGGTCTAATCGGGTTGATATAATTGTTGTTACCGAATGATTGGTCTAGGTTATAGACCAATATGTGTTATCTATTCCAGGTCAACACGACACATTATGGAGATGATTTATTGATTGAATATTGTTGTAAATGTATTGAGCTGACATGATGCATCCTATCAAGACTTATTTGAAATTGATTTTATTGTAATATTCTTAGTGAGTTGACCTACAAATTTGGTCTTAGGTTTTGTATATATAAAAGATATCATTTGTGAGATGAGATATGGTTATGTTATGTAAGGTTATGATATGGTATTTTAACATGGTATGTGCGAATATTGAAGATCATATGAGCATACCATAGAAAAGGTTCAAGGAAGGTTTGAAGGTGTTTATCAGAGATTAACCGGTACTGAATCTAGCATTGGAGATGCTATTTTGACAAGTACATTATTCTAGGATTTAACCATCCTACTGTAGTCATTGCGACTCCCATTTGAGCAGTGTGCTCTAAGCGGTTAACCTTTCTGCATGTGCAGATCCCATTTGTATACACATACTATCTGCAGTAGTATCATCTAATTGTGGGTAAGGTTTCCCACTATGGTTTTTCCCCTTACACGGTTTCCACGTCAAAATCTTTGTGTTATGTGTTGTGGATGTTGTTTCTCTTTCTGTTTCATGCATTAAGTTTCACCGGTATTAATATAAATTGTTAATCTATTAACCGACATTAAGTTTGGTTTATCAATATTAAGTATCAAGTTTGATTAAGTTATAATTGGGTTGAAATTCATTGACAACTGATTCACCCCCCCCTCTCAGTTGCCTTCTAGTTCCTAACAATTGGTATTACAGCTAAGTCCTCTTTTTGTAGAAGCCTAATAGCTTGAGGAGATCCTATAGCAACAAACAATTTTAGAAAGGACAATCCTAAACTTGATGGAACTAACTATGGTATATGGAAGATCAGAATGGAGACACATCTGAATTGTATTGGAAGAGATATATGGGAAATTACAAAGAATGGCTATGTTGGTCCTACTCTGAATCAACCTAATCCACCAACATTGGGTGAAGATCAAGAAAATGATTGCAAAGCAAGAGAAGCACTTTTGAGCGCATTATCAGATTAGCAAAACATGGGATTATCAGACTAATCTATTGCTAAAGCTATTTGGGATAAATTGAAGACATTGAATGAAGGAGATACCAATGTCAAAATTGCAAAACTGGAATGCTACCAAGTCAGGTATGAAAACTTGAAAATGGAAGAAGATGAAATAATTTCTGCTTTTATGGAAAGATTTAATGAAATTGTTTTAGGAATACAATGTTGTGGAGGATTCTTAAGTTAAGATGAAATTGTTTCTAAAGTTTTAAGATCTTTTCCACTGGCATACAAAATGAAAGTAACTGCTATTAATGAGTTGAGAACAATGCCTAATACATCAGTATCTAGAGACACCTTGATTGGAAAACTTTTAGCATTTGAGCTCGAGGAATTTGGTCATGTTGCTACAATTAAGACATATTTAGCCTTCAGAGCATCATCATCTGCAACATTATTATCATCATCTGACAAATCTGATTGGAAAGCACTGTATGTAAAAGAACTTAAAGATATCCGGAGGGAAAATGAAGAACTAGAAAAACTTGAAGCACTATTTGCAAGGAAAATGTCTAAAGGTCCAGTTGGAAGAAAGTATGAAGGTAAAGCACCATTTAAATGTTTTAATTGTAATAAAGTTGGTCATATAGCATCTAGATGTCCTGACAGACATGCAAGATTGAGAGAGGAAGCTAAAATAACATATAAGCCTAACCTTGAATATTAGAGATATAGATTTAGGAAGAAGAGAGATAAATCTTGTTACTATGCTGATGAAGAAGTTACTAATGATTCTGATAAAGAACCAATAGACAATGGATGGGATTTTGTTGCAATAAAAGAAGATCAACCAACACCTACTGTTCCACTGGTAGAGCAGGCCCTAACAACTAAAATTGAAGAAAAAGATGAATGGATCAATGATAGTGGATGTTCACATCATATGACTAGTGATAAAAGTAAATTCTTATCTTTTCAGGAATATAGTGGAGGTCTAGTAAGATTTGGCGATGATAAAACTTGTTTAATCAAAGGAAAAGGCACTATATCTTTGGATGGTAAGCACAATACTGAAAATGTTTTTTTATGTTGAAGGTTTGAAACATAATCTTTTGAGTGTTGGTCAATTAGTTGAAAATGGATTTCAGTTGCAATTAAATAATGGTAAATGCAAAATCATGAATAGAACTGGATTGGAGACTGCAATCGGTAATCAAACTAAAGGTAATATCTTTCATTTGAATAAGAATGATAAGACATGCTTGATTGCACATAATGATAAAAGTTGGTTATGGCATAAGAGATTTTGTCATGTGAATTTTGATTGCATTGTAAAGATCAGTTCAACTAAGGCAGTAAGGGATTTACCTAAGATTGTGAAACCTCATAATCCGGTATGTAAGGAATGTCAAATGGGAAAGCAAGTTAGAACAACTTTTAAGAGTATTTCTAAGAAATCTAATAATGTTCTTGATTTAATTCATACTGACTTGTGTGGTCCAGCAAGAACAAGAAGTCTATAGGGAGATAAATACTTTATGCTAATTATTGATGATTATTCTAGAATGTGTTGGGTTGCTTTTCTTAGGGAGAAATCATAAGCTTTTGGAAAATTCAAATTATTCAAGGCAATGGTAGAGAATGAAACTGGTAAGAAAATCAAATTTTTGAGATCTGATCAAGGAGGAGAATTTACATCTAAGGAATTTAATATATTCTGTGAAGTGAATGGAATCAAAAGACAACTATCAGCAACCCAGATACCTCAGCAAAATGGAATTGTGAAAAGGAAGAACAAAACTATTCTGGAAGCAGCTAGAAGCATGGTATTGGAAGCAAATCTACCTCATGTGTACTGGAGAGAAGTAGTGAATACAATGGTTTACACTTTCAACAGAGTTCACATCAAAGGTGAAACCGGTAAGACCCCTTATGAACTATGGTTTGGTAATACTCCTACTCTTAAATACTTCAGAATATTTGGAAGAGAATACTATATTAGGAGAGATGAGTATGATGGTAAATTTGATCCTAGAAGTGATGAAGGAATATTTCTTGGTTATTCATCTAAGAGAAAGGCATATAGATGTTTTAATAAAAACTACAGTAGATCATTGAAAGTGCTAATGTGAAGATAGATGAACACTTTAGAGGAAATTCAAGGTCTGTAGATTTTGAACCGGCAGTTGAGATGATCATAAATGAACCTATATAGAGTGAACTAGTACAAAATGTGGATCTAGTCACACCAGAATCATCAGAGAATTCCACAGTGACTGAAGAGCAACAACATGTAAATAAACCTAGGTATGTAAGACTGAATCATTCAGAAAATCAGATAATTGGGAATAAGTATCAAGGTGTTATGATAAGAGGAAGACTGGGAAATGAAGAGGTATGCTTAATTTCTCAAATTAAACCATGTAATGCCCCGCCAAGAAACCCCGAAGGGTTTAAGCTAAAACACTCAATGGAGTGTAAATATATATTTTTTTATAATAATAATTAAGAGTGTTAATAAAAAGTCACAACATTAAGATAATTTGGAGTTATCTAAAGCTTAGATAACACAGCGAAAGACTAAACGAACCTAAGGAGTTTCCCAACGCGATTACATAACCTTACACCTAACTCAACTTGTGACATTTGATCCAATTAAGTTGGATATCTTAATTACAAGTTAATGCTTAAGACATGGATATGTTATGTTCGATGAATTGACATTTTAGAATTTAGGAAGCATTCATCTATTTTGATTGGAGAGGAAGCTAACATGAGGATATTTACTCAATGCAATTTAAAACATAATTAGCTTAAGAGTTCACCCATTAAGGTTTATGTAGGGTTAACTTGACAAGTCCATCCATTTTAGATACAATGCGACTAATATAACAAAGTTCCTTCATTTAGGTTTAAAAGTAACCAACCACAACTGAGATCATCCTTTATATTTAAAAGTATGGCTAAAGAGGTGAAATTCACTCTTTAAGAATTAAGTTGTAAATAATAAAACGAGGTTCCTTCATTGGGTTTTAAACATAACCAACTAATAAGTCATAGTTCATTTATAGAGGATAAAATGTAAATAGCCAAAGAGTTCTTTCATTGAAGTTTAAAATAATACTAAGAGACAGAGCTCAATTCATTAGGGTGAAAATGTACTATAGCCACATGAGATTCATCCCTTTAATTAAAATATAGTTAGCAAGATAATATTCATTCTTTTAGGATTAAAAATATAAGTACATAGTGACGATCATCCATTAGGATTGAAATATAACTAACTTAATGAGTCCACTCTTTTTAGTTTAAAATAAAGTTAATATGAAGAAATACATTTGCTATGGTTAAGATATAAACAACTAAATGAGTTCTCCCATTTTAGTTCAATTATAGCTATCCTGAAGAAGGTCATTTATTAAGGTTATACTATGGATAGCCAGTTTGAGTTCATCCAATTATTAAACTAATCTGGTGAGGATTATTTGTGTTAGAATAAAATAAAACCAATTAAATAAATTCTTCCAATTTAGGGAATTATAGTTAACAAGACGATGTTCGTTTATTAAGATAATACAGTAAGTAACCAAATGGGGTTCATCCATTAGATTTCCAATTCAGAAATTATGACAGTTAATCCAATATTTGTTATCCATTCATTACGATCTAAATTACAAGCTTTATGACAAGTTAATCCAATAATTGTACCTAGTGAGTTTATTTCCATGCTTACTTCTTTTTATTTATATTAACAAAATACTTTTCCATAATCATATTTACAATCTTTTATGACCCTAATTACTACATTTAACAAGATGACTAAATTCATGGACTTGAGATCTAGCTTCATTAAGATTCCCATTATACACTTACATAATGCAACCATACATGATAACTTAAACTATGAAATAAGAGTGACAAAGGCATCACATAACACAGATATGATCTCAAAGTTCACCCCTAGAGGGCTACATCTCTGGGTCTGCTTAACTACAAGACCCCTCTGGCATTTAATATAGTTAGGATTACATAAGTTTCATATCTTTTACATCTTTTCCACATAGGCGGACACAACCACTATACAACAACCACCTCAGTCGATAATTACATAATGATCCCTTTTGAAGTTGATTCTACTGAATACATCAAAAGCAAATACGAGGGTTACTTAACTGTCAGTACCCTAAATGGAGACTTGACCGACTATGACCAGACACAAGCAACCAGATGATAGGGACCCAACAACGTAACAAGGACGTGCTATTATTCTAGACATAGTGATTACAAAAACATTAAATAATGCACAAGTGTTAATGGGTAAATATAACCTTTTCTCATGATGTTTTAAGCATCTAAACAAGTTATTTAACCCTTAGATATGCATCAATGGCAAGTTGGTTTTACAACAATACTCTAGCCCCTTTTCTACCAACTCAAAAAATTTACTCAATACTATAAAGAACAAACTACTTTAAAAATAAATAAGGGAATGGGAAAATCATCTCCCAGCTATTTTAAGATTCCCCAGCATACATTTTAAACTAATTTCACCATTCGATTTACACATTAGCATCTAAATTTGAGTCCCAATAATTACCAACTTAAATAAATAAAAATAAATACAACATTCAACAATTGTTTTTGATTAATGAAAAATAAGGTTTTGAAGGGACCTCGAAACCCTTTACAAGCTTAAAACAACAAAGCAACGAGAAATAGAGAGAAACAGAACAAAAGGAAAAAAACCAGCAAAAACTGAGAAAAGCCAGCAAAAGCCCCTAAAAGTCAGCAGGCCATCCAGGAATCATATTTTATCCAGGGCTTTAGCCAAGGTGCTACTTATTTCTTCCAGCTCTTTGATGTTCTCTTTGAGGTTGGGGGGGTCCTTGGCCACGACAGCCACAACTTTCTTGACACTGGCCCTGTTTCTCTTAGCAGTTCCGCCCGCCGGGGTAGCATCACCAGCACTTCCAGTCTGGATGGTCTCCTCCTCCAGGTCAAGGTTGACGACTGGTTTAGGAGAGCGGTCAAAGACCTTAGCAATGTCTTCCTGATTTTTGGCGACAGCGGAAAGGATGCTTGGGATAATTCCCATCAGATTTTTCATCGCTTATTTTCCCTCTTCTAGTGATTTTACCTTGTTCTCCATTTCCTGCTTCCAATTAGCATGCTCTCTATTTTCATCCTCCCTTTTTTTGTCCGAGTTTATCCCATGCTTCTCTAGGTTTTTTAAGGTTTCATAAGTTTGTCTGTCGAAATTCATTCTGGCCTCCGACAGCTTCTTAAGATTATCTAGGATAAGCCCCTTGCCAGCACTGTCCTTATCCTTGCTATCCCCTTCCTCAGCCAAGTTCTTCTTAGAGCATTTGTTAGTTTCCTTCTCAGAATTGACTTCTATTTCCTCAATATCCTTGGGAGTCGTATCCTCCATCAAATTGCTATTGTCCTTGCTAGGGTGATCACTAGGAATGGGGCTTTCTTGACCAAGCTCAAAATCTCTACTTTCTTCCTTGTTGCCTAGTTCCTCTTCCTTCTAGCTGTCTTCTCCATTAGAGTCATCCGTATCCATACCACTACTTTCCTTGATAATGTCCTCAATTTTCAGCTTGGGGGAGCTTTTCCTTTTTTTGCTGGATGATGCCTTCTCTTTGCTGGTATCTCCCTCTTCCATCCTCCTTTTACCAGGGGAGGTGGAAATCCACTTATTTTCTTATAGAGCGAGGGTTTTGCAATGCTCATAGATGAGCAGCAGGAGCCCACAGTGGAGAATCGGGCTAGAAGGGTTCGTCATGTGCTTGTTCAGGGACCTGGTGAGGGATCGAAAAAGGTAGTAGGGCAAAGACACTTTTTTGTCACGTCTGAAATGGTTCAGGAGCATGAAGTGGTAAGTGTGGGCCCTAGAGTAGTGGCCTTCAACTGTAATATACTCCATGATAGCGTTCAGGACCCAGCCCCACAACTTCTTGATGTTAGCGACATCATAGTAGCCCCCAGTAGCCTTGCCAATTTTGGCCTGCTCTTTCTCTTTGCGTGGGAACATGGACACAACATTGTTGGAGACCTTGAGGTCTCAAATGAAGTTGAGCCTGGAGTGGGGCATACTAGTTACAGTAGAAATAAGGCCAACATCTAGTTTAAATTTAACTCCATAAAGCTTAAAAGAACCATTAGACCAGTGTTCAGAAATCTTGGAAACAACGAGGTTGACCCTACCTTTGTCGTAGTCCTCAAGATTTTCCATGAAGCTGGTGAGATGGCCCTTCTCCAGCTTTGCCCAAACTTTAGGCATAGCTTTCCAAGTCAACATGTTGTCAGGTTCTTCGCATCTAAGATATCCTCCCATTTTTGGATGTAGGGTGTCGATTCTGTTTCTCTGCAAAGTAAGAATTTCTTTCCCTTTGTAATTCAAATTATTGCCCTGAATAACCCACAAAGCATGCGGCAAATTTTTGGAAATAGTGGGAGATCTGTTGCGGTACCAGGTAATGATGGCCTTACCAGCATGGCGCGAGTGGTACCTTTTACTTGTCATGATTTAATTTTCCTTCTCTCCCTGTATAACGGTCCTTTTTGAGGATCTCTTTAATGTTTGAGTTGAGGTCCTCCTCATGCCAAATCATTTGAACGTCAGAGTTAACTCCTCGCTAAATAGTCGGCAACACTGTTTTCCTCTCTGTAGGCATGTTGAATAATAATCTCTTTGAAACTGGCGATAATCTCTCTAGCTTTCATGATGATATTCTCAATGGACCAAGAAGGCTCCAATTCCCCTTTTAAGCACTTAATGATGTTAAGAGAGTCCCCCTCAAGCCAAATTTTATCATGATTGAGATTTTTGGCTATGATTAAAGTATGCAGGGTAGCAGAGGCTTCGACAAAATGGCTAGATTGATTTCCTAGAGGACCGACAACCGCCTTAAGGCAGCTTCCAGCAAAATTCCTGATTATGCCCCCATATCCAGCTTTACCCGGATTTCCTTTAGAGGCCCCATCGAAGTTGGCCTTAATCCATCCCTGTGGGGGGAAACACCATACAAGGCCTTCTCTGCCTTTCTCCTTGCTAGTAGTGGTGGTGGAAAGGTTCCATCTATCTTTGAAATCCTCTTTTGCAGTATTTCCCTGATCAGTACCATAGAGGCATTCAAAAATACTCCTATAAATCTTGTCAGCAACCACTTCAGGAGTAGCCCTTTTATCTCTGAAAAATCCTGTTGTTTCGTTCTTTCCAAATATTCCAGATGACAATTGGCAAAGTAAGTTTCCAAATCTCCACAATTTTAGGATTAGAGTTGGGACAATGCCGGGTGAACTCAAAAGCTGGTTCCCACTTTTTGGTACATCCTGATTTTTGCTGAAATCATACATTTTTTAAAAAATATAATGATTTAAGCTTTAAGAGGTCCCATTTGAAGTAATTAATTGAAGAGAGTTAAATCAAAATATCTTAGATCAAGATTTCTTGGATAGAACCTCTCTACTTCTAAATCATACTTGCAATGGAGTCTCCTTTGCATCTATCAAATGTTGATAAAAAACCAATTTTGCATTAGCTTTTGGGGGGTCAAATTAATTCATTTAAAAGTTTTTTTTTTAAGTATTTAGTCCTTATTATAAGCTTTCAAAATAGTATAACTTTTAATATATTTAATTTCATTAATACATTTTTATTTTATTTCTTATGAATGTAGGTTTTTCACCGAACATGAACTTCTGTGTTCAATGCATTGGGAAAAATAGTAAACTAATTCAAACAAATTCTGAAAAATATCTATGCACTAGGTATTGGTGTTTTCTTTCTAACAAAAAAAAGAAAATTGAATTTTGATATATATAGAACAAGTTATGTGTTCAAACGTACACCTATATCCAAATTATAATTAGTTGAACTTTAAAACTTAATAAAATAAAAAATATTCAACATATAACTATCAAACCAAGTGCATGCCCTGGGTATTGATGTTACAAACCAAAATTCAAAAGAATTAAGTTTTTATCGTTTATAGAAAAAAAATTATGCATTTTGGGATACACATCACTCTTAAAAAATGTTGTTTGCTGTAAACAACTACTTTTTTAGGGAGATGGAAAAATCAATAAAATTTTATTCAAACAAATTTGCAAAAAATATATTTAGAATCTACAAACAAGATGTTAAAAATCACTAGTTTATATCATCTTCAAATTATTAATAGTTTAAAAGTTATAGGTGTCAGAAAGTGAAGTTTTTTTTCAAAATATTCATCTAAGTGTCAAAGTTGGTCAAAAAGTGGGAACCAGTATTGTGAGTTCACCCTGCCATTGGAGCCAAGTATCATTGAGAGAATTCAGGAAGACCCAGCTCAGGTTCCACCTGGTCAGGATGATTTTCCATACGTCATGGCTAAAGGAGCACTGATTGAGAATGTGGTAAGCTATCTCTTCTTCCCTGCAGCAAAGAGTACACATGTTAGGAAAAATGATACCTCTTTTATGAAGATTATCCAGGGTTAAAATTTTATTTTGGATGAAGATCCAAAAGAAGATGTTGATTTTGGGAACTAAATTCTTATTCCAAACTTTGGCCCAGATGGGGGTAGCTTCCTCCAAAACATTATGAATGGCAACAGTAGAGGAAACAGAGTATTTCCCATCCATAGTTTTCCCCCATATTAAAATGTCCTCTTTGTTGTCTGTAGGGATTTTAGCAGAAAGAGCAATCTGAAGGAGCTTGAGATCTGGACTCTACTGGCTAAAGTTAATCCAGTTCCTATTGATCCAGTAATATCTAACCATTTCTCCATACCTACATTTGAAGTTGTCTTTCCAATCTTTGATGATAGGGATTTCCTCAAGAGGTTTATCCAGGATCCATTTGTCTTCCCAAAATCTAATTTTCCTCCCATTCCCAAGGTTCCAGGTTCTGCCAGCAGCTGCCCAACCTTTAGCAGATTGCATTGCATTCCAAATCACAGATCCATCAATAAAGAAAGAATTGTCAAATAATTCCTCCTCAGAGGGTTGCATGTAGAGGTATTTGTTTTTTCAAATAGAGTTCCATTCTCTTTCCTCTCCTTTGAGTCTCCAGATTTGTTTGGCTAGTAAAGCTTTATTCATGGAGCTAATACTTCTTAAGCCCAGCCCACCTAAGGCCTTAGGGGTGCAAATGTTATTCCAAGCTATAAGGGGGATTCTATTTTTTGCTTCCACTCCTGACCAGAGGAACTTTTTTTGGATTCTTTCAATAGCTTCAGCAAACTTAGAGGGGATTTTGAACAAGCTAAGAGCATACACTGGAAGATTTTGGAGAGTGGCTTTGAGTAGAATAACTTTACTAGCCTGACTAAGGACAACCCCTTTCCATCCAACAAGTTTCAAGTTGAGTCTGTCAATTAACTTATTCCAGAAGGAATCCTTAGGCTTGAGATAGAGAGGAAGCCCCAAATAGGTTGAAGGAAACTCAGAAATGTTACAACCAAGAATCCTACCAATTCTAATTTGCCTTTGGGTTGGGGTGTTAATGAAGAACAAAGAGCTTTTATCCTAGTTGATTTTTTGACTAGAGGCCGATTCATAGGTATTTAGAATAATTTTCATGTTTTTGGCTTCCAAGATGGTGGCTTCCCCCATGGTGATGGAGTCATCAACAAATTGTTCATGAGAGAAAATGACATTGGAGGAAGAAGGTCTCAAGCCTTTAAGATTGCCTTCTTCCACATTTTTAAGGATGAATCTGCCCAGGAATTCAACAAGAATAGTAAACATAATGAGGGAGATGGGGTCTCCTTGTCTGAGACCTCTGGAGCTTTTGAAGAAGTTAGACAGGGAGCCATTGACAATAACAGTAGAGGAGGAAGTTCCCATCAGTTGAGAATAGAGCTGAATAACTTTGTCACCAAAACCAAATGATTCCATAATCCTGAGGAGAAACTGCCAGTTTACTCTATCAAAAGCTTTAGCCATGTCTAACTTAAGGAGGAATCCCTGTTTGTTCACCACTGTCAGGGAGTGGATGTTTTTGTGAATAGAGATGATGGAGTCCAAAATCTGTCTTCCGAGAACAAAGCCATTCTATTGGATAGAGATAATCCTTGGGAGAACATCAAGCAACCTGGAAGTCAAAACTTTGGAAAGGATCTTGTAAACAGAGTTGCAGAGGCTGATGGGTCTAAACTTGTTGAGAGAATTAGCTCCGGGAGTCTTCGGGATAAGAACTATGAAAGTTGCATTTAGTTGCTTAAGAAGTCTTCTGGAGCCAAAGAATTCCTTAACACCATTGCAAATGTCCCCCTCCACTATGTGCCAGAATTTTTGGAAGAAAAACATGGGAAAGTCATTAGGGCCATGGGATTTATCACCTTGAAAGGAAAAAAATACCTTTCTGATTTCAAGATTAGAAGGAATACGGGATAAGAGGCGATTGTCAGCTTCCGAAAGGATAGAAGGAATGGCTTGTAAGAGAGTGTCTTGCTTGGTGAGATCCAGGTTGTCCACATCACCCAACAAGGTGCTGAAATGCTCGAGAGCTTCCTTTCTGATATTGCAATCCTCAGTTAGAATTCCTTTATTGCAAGTGAGTCTAGATATTCTATTGGTTGCCCGGTGCTTAAGGGCAGTTAAGTGAAAGAAGCGGGTGTTTTTATCACCTTCCTTCAAGAACAGAGCTCTAGATCTTTGTCTCTAGAAAGTCTCTTCATTAGAAATGATGGAGTGGTATTTAGTAAGCATGTCATTTTCAGCCGTTCTGAGATCTTCGGACAACCCCATCTCTTGGATACTATCCTAAACAAGTTTTAGGTCGGCTTTAACTTGAGTTTTGTTCTTGAATATGTCCCCAAAGATCTCCTTGTTCCAAATTTTGATTTTGGCTTTAATGATGTTGAGCTTTTTAGCAATTCTGAAGAGAGCCTTACCCTCCACTTCAAAGTTCCACCATTCAGAAATGCAGGCTTCTAGAGAAGGGTGGGAAAGCCAAGCTTTTTCAAGTTGATTCAACAATTGTTAAATCAACGGATATCATTACTTTATTGAGTCCGATGATTAATGTATAATTTATTAATATATATATTATCCCCTCTTTATTTATTTTTTCATAATTGTTATTTGCTAAAAATATAAATCTTAGCCAAACTTTAATAATAACAAATATATTACTTATAATATATATTTATTATTATATATCCTTTTTTTTTATATTTTTTTTTTCACATACAAAATAACATCAAATTTAAATTTTAAATATAAGTAAAATAATAAATAAATAAAAAATAATCATGTGGAGGGTGACCCAAAACCCTAGGCGATGAAACCCTAGGGCGGGCCATGCCCTAATCAAAGAGTCTGCGGCCTCCACGGAGGACGTAGGCCCCTCGGCCTCGACCTACAGTGGAGCTAGGGATACTGCGGCCGCCGTGGGGTTGCAGGTCCTTCGGCCCCCACACAGTGGAGCCGGGGGTTGCTGCGGCCTCCATGGGAGTCACAGTCCCCTTCGGTCCCCCACTGTGTGGAAACTCGGAGGAGCTGCGGTGGTGCCATGGGGAGGGGCGGGTTGAGCTTCGGCTCCCCTCCCGAAACCCGAGTAAAAATTTTCTCGTTTTTTTTTTTCTCTTTTTTTTGTGGTTATTATTTTTTTTGAATTCGATTTACAGTATAAAGAAAAATAAATTTTTAGAATGAAGCTATTAAAAAAAACAAGAAAACAAAATCCCCCATTTCTTTATTTTTTTTATCATAGTCACATATTTTCCTAGAATGACCAAAATAACAGAATGGTGAAGTTTTTATTTTTTTTATTTTTTATTTTTTATTTTTTTATTTTTTTTTAATTTTTTTTCAGCAGTCATGATTTTCTAAATACCCAAAACAAACTTCCAGATGGGCAGGATTTATTCAAAACCTATAAACCTTTTAAACATTCTTGATCCAAAAACAACCAATATGGATTTTTTTTTTAAAAAACAAACAGAATTTCATGAGGAAGAAACAAACACATTTTTTTTTTATTCACAATGAAATAAGGGGTAAACAAGAAACTTACCTCCTTTAGCTTTCCTGGTAAGAATTTGAAGATGAGCCCAACCTGCCATTCCAGAAGAACTCCATTCTTTTTCCAAAAAATTTCCCCATCCTCATTTTTTTTCTTTCTTTTCCAAAAATTCAACCCCCAAAAATATTTTTCAACCTAGGTTAAATGGAAACCCCATTTTGACCTAATTTCTATTTTCGAAATTTAAGCCCTTTTTAAATAAAAAGAAATGATAATTCTTTTCAACTATTAAATTAATTTAACTTGATTTTCTAATTAATATACTTCTCTCTTATTTAATCCTAGTTTTAATTTCTCAATATTAATTAAGCCAATATTTATATTTCAAACTATTGACAAGGGTAAAGTATTTAAATTAAATTAATTTCCAAAATCAACCTTTTACACTATATCAACTTTACAAATTAAAAATGATTTTCTTTAAATAATAAAATTTACCCTTTCATTTCCAAAATGCAAAAGTGGTTAAATTATTTCTATTTCCAAATGACTTTAAATCTTCCTTTTTAAAAACGCATAAACTAATTAAATTCATTATTTAAAATTAACTATTAAATTAAACTCGCTACACATAATAAAGTGATCTTTTTAATAAATGACTAATCTCATGAAGGAAACCTATTTATTTTAATTCCTCAACTACTAATGCGTAAATGAACACATTAATTCAATTTAAATACTTAAGCTTGCTACAAATATAAATAAAGCGATCTCTTAATTTAACGATTAATCATATAAAAGAAAACTATCTATTTTAAATTTCTCAATTACTAATGTGTACATCCACACATTAAATTGAATTAAATACTTAAGATAAAATACTCCATTCCCCACACGCAAGGCACACAAACCAAGAAAGTCCACCAATCACACGACATGCAATCCAAATGACAAAGGAACCCTACGGACCACACACGACACTCACCTAATCATGGCTAAGGCAAGACAAGAGTTTTATGACCACCTAATCCAAATTCTAAGGATGAAGGAGATATACTCAACCCTGCGAATCCTGAAGGAGATGAACCTCGCACCTAGGCAGTATAGTACCTGCAATCTCCTGCAACCATGAGTCACGCAAGCATACATAAATATTCATATTAAATGAAGGCGTTAGCTCGAGATTTATAACAAGAATTAGGAAACAATCACATTTACACAAGAATCGGTGCAAAAGCACAATAATAGGTATGCACAATTATTTATATTATCTAATCTACAACATTGCATCACGGTTAATCAACCATTCAAGAATGCCACATAGGAAGTCAACCAAGGTCAAACGGATTTTACAAGGCCAACTAGGGTAGGGGCATTACAAACCAGCATTTGTTATTGAAGCATGTCAAGATGAACATTGGATCAAAGCAATGGAAGATGAATTAGAACAAATTGAAAAGAACAATACATGGGCATTAGTTACTTGACCTAAAGACAAAAATGTAATTGGAACTAAAAGGGTACTCAGAAATAAACTTAATGAAGATGGTAAGGTAATCAAGAACAAAGAAAGATTAGTGTGTAAAGGATATTCACAAAAAGAGGGAATTGATAACAATGAAAGCTTTGCACTAGTAGCTAGAATTGAGGCAGTTAGATTATTTCTTGCATTTGTAGCTCATAAGAAATATAAAGTATATCAGATGGATGTAAAATATGCATTTCTGAATGGTGATCTTGAAGAGGAAGTTTACATTTAACAACCTAATGGATTTTCATTGAAAAATGTTAAAGATATGGTTTTTAGATTAAGGAAAGCTTTGTATGGATTGAAACAAGCTCCTAGAGCTTGGCATGCTAGATTGGACAAATATCTTTTGAAGCTTGGTTACACTAAAGGTAATGCTGACAACAACTTATATTTCAAAGTGACTAATGATGACATCTTGGTTATTGAAGTTTTTTTTTTATGATATCATTTTTGGAGGAGAAGATGGATTGTGTAAGGACTTTGCTAACAAGATGCATGAAGAATTTGAAATGTCTATGATTGGGGAGATAAAAAAAAATTTAGGATTAAAAATTTCACAAACTGATAGAGGTATATTCATATGTTAAACAAAATACTTGAAGGAACTACTGATGAAATTTGGTATGGAAAACTCTAAACCGATAAGTACTCCTATGACTACAACTGATAAATTGACATTGAAGAATGATTCAACTCCTGTTAATCCAACAAGATACAAATCTATGATTGGAGGTTTACTATATTTGACACAAACAAGACCTGATATAATGAATGCAGTATGTATTGTTTCAAGATTTCAGAGTAATCCCAAAGAAAATAATGAATCAGCAGTAAAAAAGATTTTTCGATATCTACAAGGCACAACAAATCTTGGTTTATGGTATCCTAAAGATGAAATTTTTTATTTATGTGCATACACCGATGCAAATTGGGCAGGAGATGTGGATAACAGAAAGAGTACCATTGGCGGTGCATTCTTTCTTGGCAACAGATTGATTTCATGGATAAGCAAGAAGTAGAGTTGTACATCATTATCAACACCAGAATTAGAATATGTTGCAACAACAACTAATTGTACTTAGGTATTATGGATTAAGAAAATGTTGAAGGACATAAAGGTAAAATGCAAAGAACCTATAATCATTTTTTATGATAATTTAGTAGCAATTGATATATCAAAGAATCTGGTATTTCACTCTAAGACTAAGCACGTTTCTATCAAATATAATGTTGAAGCAAAAGAAATAAAATTGGTTTATGTGAATACTAAAGAGTAGATTGTAGATATATTTACTAAGCCTTAGCCTAAGGAAACTTTTGAATATCTCAGAGAGAAGCTTTGTTTAATTTCCTCACTGGTAGAGACTTAGACAATTGAAGATTGGCATCAAACCAATAGAAACTAATAGAGAAATATTATTTTCCGGCTTTGATGGAGGAGAGCTACTTCTCAAGGGGACTAGTTGGTTGTATTAGTTGGTTGTATGTTCTGGTATTTTTTATTGCTTTGGCATTTGATGTCAAAGGGGGAGAGAGATCTATAGAAAAACATTCTTGGGAGAGAGACCTATGATACATTATTCATTGGGGAGAGATATATACTCTTTGTATTTTGATTTTGATTTCTGGTATTGTTCTATTCTAGAGATTGTTCGTTTTTGGTTTTTGGCATTTTGCTTTGGCACTTAGATGTTTTTCCATCTAGTGTTGCCATCAATGCCAAAGGGGGAGATTTTTGGTATTATGGATGTGTTGCATTAGTTTTTTCATTGATGTCAAAACTTATCCTTCTGGAGATCTACATTGTTTATTTGGCACTATGGTTATATTGGTTTACTGTTGAACCGACACATTGTGCTTACCGACAAGTTCAGGGACTTATGCATAGTCACCGACAGGTTATATGGTTCACCGACACTGATGATGACTTGTTATCATCTGGAGATCACTTGATTATATCAAAGACATGGTTTGGATACTTGGTTTTGGTGTTTTGGTTATTGGTCTAATCGGGTTGACATATTTGTTGTTACCAATTGGTCTAGGTTATGGACCGGTATGCATTATCTATTCCAGATCAGCACGACACATTATGGAGATGATTTATTGATTGAATATTGTTATAAATGTATTGAGTTGACATGATGCATTGCATCAAGACTTATTTGGAATTGATTTTATTGTAATATTCTTAGTGAGCCAACCTACACATTTGGTCTTAGGTTTTGTATGTATGTAAGATCTCATTTGTGAGATGAGATATGGTTATGGTATGTAAGGTTATGATATGGTATTATAACATGGTATGTGCGAATATTGAAGATCATATGAGCATACCATAGAGAAGGTTCAAGGAAGGTTTGAAGGTGTTTATCAGAGCTTAACCAGTATTGAATCCAGCATTGGAGATGCTATTTTGAGCAGTACATTATTCTAGGATTTAACCATCCTACTATAGTCATTGCGACTCCTATTTGAGCAGTGTGCTCTAGGTGGTTGGCCTTTCTGCATGTGCAAACCCCATTTGTATACACATACTATCTGCACTAGTATCATCTGATTGTGGGTAAGGTTTCCCATTATGGTTTTTCCCCTTACAGGGTTTCCACATCAAAATATCTATGTTATGTGTTGTGGATGTTTATTTCTCTTTTTGTTTCATGCATTAAGTTTCACCGGTATTGATATTAACTATTAATTTGTTAACCGACATTAAGTTTGGTTTACCAGTATTAAGTATCAAGTTTGATTAAGTTATAATGGGTTGAAATTCGTTGACAACAAATTCACCCCCCCTTCTTAGTTTCCTTCCAGTTCGTAACAGAAACATCGAGATCAATGTCCAAGGATCTGCAAGCTTCAGAATGGGTTCTAGTAGATCACTAGAATAGGTCTTAGGCTACCAGTAACAAAGGAACAACATGTAACAACAAAATATCAAGGAAACCAGTAGCGAAATCTTGCCGATAAGTGATCCAATTGAGATGTGGTTTGAAAGAAAGAAAGATGATTAAGTCTTCAGGTATAATCCAACTCCATAGGTTCTGGTGAACCAAAATCGGGACACATAGAAAGGAAAATTGAAACTTCAAACAAAAAAAAAAATAGAAAAGAAAATGTTTTTGGTTGATGCAAGATTGTTGTGAACCGGGGATGCTCCTACATCAAAAACGTGCTAAAAGGAAAATAAAATTCGGAACCCCTTCAGGAAGCAAAATTTTTGATCATGTCTCAAGGTCTTGAAATCCCTTTTATAGAAACAAGGGAGAAAAAAAGCTATAGGCCCAGAGAGACACATGTCATCAGAAGATTTAATCTCAACAATTGGACCTAAAAGGCCATATGCATTTTTGTTACATAAATATTTATTATGACTTCCAAAAAGTATCCATACGGTGGCACCCGTGATAAAATAGAATCACAATTTGTAACTGAACATTGGTAGAAAAAAAGGTGCTTGAGTCGTGCCATTATCACCATGATACCTTCAGATGGAGTGTGAGATTCTATGTTATCCCCTACAGAGCGTTTCCCTTCCTGGAAGGGAAGCTGATTCCTAACAAGAAGTAAAGTCGCCTCCAAACTAGAGGAAGACCTCCAACTTTTATGCCTAGGATCAAAAAAAGTGGAAGTAGGAGCTTACAGGGAAATATAATATGTTGGGAAGGGGTCGCAACTTCCATGCCATCTCAAAGATGACTGGTTGCCGCTCCCCACCCAAACAAATCCTTCTTTCATTACTTTGTGGGCTCCTTCTTCAAACTCCCAGCCAACCAGTGGCAGAGTAGAAGCAGATGATGCATCATGCATGGCCTTTCTTGAAAATAAAAGGCTTTCACGCCCCCTCTGGAAATCCTTTGCACTTTCACAACCCCTTAGAAAATAAGCAAACTCACACAGGAGAAAGAACACCCATCTGGTATCACAAAGCACACAACAACTCCATGCACAATATTGCTCAAACATCATATTCTTCGCTAATAAAAATTCACTCTTAAAAAATGAAGAGGTTTCTTTTCTCTTCTACCAATCAAAAACACCACCCCATTGTATTTATAATAAAAAATTGCTTCACTTAGTGGTGCTCAGTCATGTGAAAAATAATCTTTCTAGTGCTTTCAACTCACCCCACCAGCTATGGACTCTAGAAGTCATGCCTATCAAATCCACTGTCTCATGCTAAGGCTTATCTTATGTGAATGATTCTATTTTGATCTTATTCTTCCTTGATTGTAAAAATTCTTCTTCAAAATCCCTGACAACAAGCAACCTCTGATTTTACAGAGAAGTCTGTGATCTCCCATCTCTAACTCATAAGTCATCCAAATCCCCTTATGCCTCTGAAACCATCATCCTTGCTTGTCTAATCAACCTTGACTTAGTAGAAACCATCAAAATAGTCCCCCAGGAATGAGTTAGTATCCAAGTATCCTGACTTGTCACTATCCGCTCTATTGCCAACAAGCCTGCACTCTGTCTGTTCTAACTTTCCCGCACGGGTGCCAAATAATACCTTTAATTACCTTTTTTTAAATTCAGTTTAAAATTCTAACATAGATATTACCAATCTTGGTGAATCAAATGATCACCAATGTTCAATTTGACATTGACCTTGCATCATGGAGTGTGGACCCATCAAAATATGTGACGCAACAACACCATGTCATCTTCTAGCCTAACACTATTAGCGGCCCCACCATCAGTCTTCTTGGTCATCCTAGGACGCATGGCATCATCTCGTGATGTCACAGTCCATAACCTTCTTGGAACTTCCTTCACAAGGTTATGAGGGTCATTGGATCCGCTCGCACTTTACCTTATGACCACAGTGCTTGCCAACCTTTGCAAATTAAATGTCGAGCACCTTTTTGCCTAGATTATACTATCACTATCCATTGAAACACGTGCAAATTGATGGAGCCATTAGTAGTCTAGTCTTTACCCACTGGGAGTTGATAACATCGAAGGTTTGAAAATTCAAACCACCAACTTATCCTTCTCTACTAAGGACACATGGCATCATCTTGTGATGCTGCAGTCCATAATCTCCTTGCACTTTCAACTGTGGGTTTATGCGGACCATAGGATCTACTCGAACTTTACATTAAAGTCACAGGCAAAAAATATAAAACTTTAGACTTAGGAAAATTTAGGCACTGACAGAAAATGTTAAATGGTACCTACCTAGGATAACTTCACCTAAAATCTTAGGAAAATACAAAGGGGCCAATCGAAATCAACTTAATGCCTAGGAAAATCAAAAAGCCCTGCCAACGATAATTGACCCTTGCCTCAAGTGGAAAAAAAGTAATGAAGGAATAAGACAAGCTTAGGGGTTTTAGACAAAAGACTTTTAAAAAATGAACAAACCCTAAACCCTAAACCCTGAAAAGAGGGAAAAATAAACTCATAATGACCAATATTTTGACTAAGGCATGCAGATTTTTGCATAGTCATTTTTAAGACTATCATGACCTATAGGATACTCTTTGCTTTGGAAAGAAGACAAGAGTCCATTATGAGGTTGATATGATATGAAATAAATGATGAGATCATGAAGTGGATCAAACTAAACCAAAGTGGAGGAACCCATTGTACATGTGGGGGGTTCATGAACATCTTGTGACAACATATTAGAATCATGAGGGGGATCTGGATTATGAGGGAGGTCGGGATGATAAGGGGAACTAGGATTGTGTGGTTGACATGAATCAATGGCAGACTCTGTATAAGATGGAATGGGAGAAATAATGAGATCATCAAAAGAAATAAGATCTTGGATTATATATAGAGGATTAGGACATGAAGATTGATGAACAAAGGGATCTTATGGAGGATTGAAAGGGATGATAGAATATTGTGGTGGACATGAATCTAAAAGGATACTTTGATCTTGATAAGGAGGAAGATCATTGGATTCCCCTTTAAAAGTGCTCTGGTCTTGACTTTCAATGGGATCATTAGGAATAATGAAAGAAATATTTTGATCTTGCTCAGGGGGTGGAATGTCAATAGGACTTTGGATAGGATGGATAAGGATGGTGGGATCATTAAAGGAAATGAGATCATGGTCAACATTTAGATGGAATGATAAGGTTTCAGGATCTTGGTCTTGATTTGTTTTAAGACTCATTCCTTCATGCTTTAAATTGTCCTCTTGACATAGGGTTGGACTTTGGATATATGTGGGGGATTATGGAAAGGAATCAATACTTTGACATGAGGGAGATGGACTCTAAATTGGATCCCCTTAAATAAGTTTGATGGGAAATGAAGCACATGGTGGCATTGGGTCTAACATTTCTAAAGCTTGGTAGGGACATGCATCATGAATTGGGTTAGCATGGCAATCAATTGTGGATAGCCCTAGGGGGATTTCATCCTTGGGTGTATCATTTAATGAGGATTATATGGAAGTTTATTTAAAATATTTAAAAGGTGTAGGAATAAAGGCCATTGGAGATTCAATTTACTTATGGGTGGATGAGCTATTGCTAGACATAGGCACACATTTTTTTATCTTTCTTGGAAGAATCACCCAGGACAACCTTTAGGATACCTTTAAGAGAGCTATCTTTCTTTAGAGAAACATTTAAATCATTTTGAGATTTTAAAATGATTGAATTTTGATTTTGAACTTGTTTGAAGGTGATTTGGTTTTAGTTCGGTGTCACATTTTGATTTTAAATGGGTTTTAATTGAATTGGTCTGACATGTTTGAAATTTGGGCTTGGTGTGTGTTGCAATTTTTTTTTTTTTAATTTTTGGTTGTATTTGTTGATATTGAGTTTGTTGTCGATACTTGACAAATGGTTGGACAAATTGTTGACATTGTGTGTTTGGTTGAGCATATTGTTGAAATTGCACCATTGACTGTGTTGGTTGGATATGTTGGACCATTGGTTGGATTGGTTAGATATGTTGAATTATTGGTTGTGTTGGTTGGATATGTTATTGATTCAATATTTGATTGAATGAAGCTTGATCTAATGAGGTTTGACTTAGAATTTGGTGAAAGTTCACAGTCATTGTTTGAAATTGTTTCATCATCTCTATTTGTGAGATGAGAGCTGGTATGTCTGATCATTCAATGAGAGATTCTACATCAATTGGCTCAATGTTTGAGTTTGGACCTTGAAATTATCGAAACATTTTGGACATTTGGGATCTATTCTTTTCAATGTTTTCCACTTTTTTTCCAAGATCTCTATTTCTCAAGAGTGTTATTTCTCCAATTTTCATATTTGGACACTTGTTTCATCATAAAAAGTTTGATCCAAGTTTCGGGACATGTATAAATTGGGTTAACATGATCGATTGTTCAATTGCGACGACATGGTATCATAAAAAAATTGGGATCTGATTTCAACAGGCATGTCACTATGCAATGAAACTAATGGAATCGACGAATGACAACCTAAAAGACCAATAATGCAACTTGTGTTTTTTTGAACTTTTGAATTTTGGAATGGCAATGAATGCAACCAAGTGCAACCTTAAAAGATGATTATGCAATTTAGGACAAGAATGCAATCTATGTTTTTGGACTTTTTGAATTTTGAAATGATAACGATATGAGACTCAAATACAATCTTAGGGAATGTTGTTAGGATTCCCAAAGATACTAAGAGGGGGGGGGTGAATCGGTATCTTTCCGGTATACAGATTTTCTGACTTTATTAAATAAATTGCATTCCAAAATAGTGTGCCGGTAAACAAGAATTAATGCAGTAAATATGAACAATACACACAACATAGAAAGCACACCATAACACAAGATTTTTAACAAGGAAACCCGGTGTGGGAAAAACCTCGGTGGGATTTGTGACCCACAATATTCACTCACTGACCAATGAATGGATATTACTTACAATAGGGGCCTGTACATGCAGGAAGGCCAACTACCTAAAGCTCACTACTTAATTACAAAAAGGAAGTCTCACTGACTTACAAAATGGATTATACAAATCCAATATAATGTATTGTTTTAGTTCAGCAACTGCTATGCCAAATTCAGTACCGGTTTAAGCTCATACAATAACCATAAACCTTACTCCAAAATCTGCCTTAATATTTGCATATTACTTCTGCAATAATCTAACCATGTTCGCATCCTAAATAATCTACAAGATCTCATACTTATATATGAGTCTTATTACAATACGCCTTGTCGGCTTACAAAAAGATATTGCAATTAAATACAAAATACAATATTCAATAATCCTATCAGTTGGGGTGTCAGTAATCATCTTTGTCGCTGCTGGTAAACTATTTGTTGATGTAGAGTCTGTCAGTGTTGGTGCCTGCCGGTGCCATAGAATTGCAAGGTTGTCGTCAATGACAATACCTTCAATCACCTACAGTTTCTCATTAGAGTGTGCAATGCCAACAATCTCCCCCTTTGGCATTGATGGCAACACCCATGAGAAAAATTCAAAAAAGTATCCAAAATTTGAAGTCCAAAAATCCTACGAAAAATTGTGTGCTTCCCCTGAGCAGATGATCTCTTCTATCCATCTTTTTTCTCATCTCTACTACTCCCCCTTTGGCATCAATGACAAATATTGTCAAAATGTCAATTGAGTGTAGTTATCAGCTAGAACCCTGCAACCGGTTGGTTACAATTTGAAATATGTCTGCTAATACAAAATTTAGGCTCTGAGTGAACCTTTCACTGTCCTTCAATGTTGCCTCTGTCCTTTGAATTGTACCAGTGAGGATGTGCATTTTCTCTTCCGGTGTCTTTAGTCCTTGAACAAGTGCCTCTGAGATCTCTTTTCTCAAAGAGATGAGGTTGTCAAGTTTAGGACCAAGTCTACATTTAAGCTCTTTTACCTTGTATTGTATTCTTTCCTTTTTATTTTCCAATTTTTCAAGTTTTTCCTCAAAACCTGCTATCTCCAACTCTATAACTGATATGGGTTCTGATGAACCGATGAGATTGCCAACTTTATCATTTATTTATGTTTGTACTTTACTAATCTCCTTGTCTATATCCGCTATCAAAATATCAGTTTTGCATGTGTCTATGTACAACTTCTTAAATTCCATTATTGTTTTGCTTAGTGCCGGTAGGAGGGTGTCAATGTGTTCCATGCACTTCTTTATTGTCTCATCAAAGAATTTATCTTTTTCCTTATTCATTTTCTCTCTAAATGTCTCCTCATTTATCTGTTCAATTTTTAATATGTTACCAGTGATATACTTAGACAATGTGTCTAATTGACTTAAAGAATCTTTATTTTCCACATTGCACTTGGGTGCAATCAATTTCAGAATAGGTATGGTATCATCAATAACCTTATAAGCTAGTGCATTACTCTTTATGAGTTTCTTAATTGAATCCAATAATACCTCTGTTACATTAGTTGGTCTGAATTTTGTCATGGAAGAACCAGATGATTGTCCAACTACCTTAACAATCTACATTTCGTCAGTGTGATTAACCTCTTTGCTTGTATTGACCTCTGATAGGTCAGTTTGTCTCTGCATTTCAACTAGCAAAGGCTTGGGTTTCTTAGCTATTTCCGGTGGCACTGTTTCAGTTTGAACCTATACCTCAACCTTTTTCTCTTCCTGTTTCTTAGTGTGTACCTTAGTTTGTTTCTTTGTGCTTTCTTCTTGCCGATTTCTCTGATGTTGTCTCAGTATTCACTGTCGGT
Organism: Cryptomeria japonica; assembly: GCF_030272615.1. Taxonomy (NCBI): domain Eukaryota; kingdom Viridiplantae; phylum Streptophyta; class Pinopsida; order Cupressales; family Cupressaceae; genus Cryptomeria; species Cryptomeria japonica. The sequence continues at coordinate 557,315,631 of NC_081414.1, read as the reverse complement.
TTCTCAGTATGCACCTCTGAACTATCCACTGCTAGTATCTCAATTGGTTTCTTTGTGTTATTAGACAGTTTCTCTAACTCAGTGGGTTTATCAATGTGTGCACTAGTGGTATAAGTCACCATTCCAGAAGCCAGGGGATCAACTGATTGTTCAGTTTGTGTCTCAACCCCAATTTCAATATTTCAACTATATGCTCTACATGTGTTTCCACTACAATATTCTTAATCGGTGGTTAGTTGCCACATCTTTCTTTTCACTAGTGGTTTCCTTATCAACCACAATATTTACGTCTTGTATATCAATATTCATAGTATATTAAACTTCTGAATTAGGATTGGTATCCTCATGTGTTGATTCCAACTCAACATTATCAGTGGCTAGTGGTGTATCAATAGTCGCAATCGGTGGAGTATCAGAAGGAGGTGGGGGAAAGTTGTTTGTTACTTTTATGTTGGGAGGTCCACCTACCTTTCCTTTACCTTTATCCTTTTCCTTTTGGTAAACTCTGAAAGTTTTGGGTCTCTTAAGTTCTTCTTTCTTCTCTTTCTCCACAAAGAAGATATCTCATTTATCCATTATCTCTTCAGTGATTTCATTCACTCTTCCAACCATTAAACCTACATGTCGGTGACCACTTGAAAATACTATCCTATTTTCCTCACTTATCAATTCATCATTTTCTTCAACTGATTTAACTGGGTGAACTGCAAGCAGTTTTTCTATCTTTATTTTCTTATCCAATTCCATAATAGCTGGTCTCTTTGCATCAAGTTTCCTATACAAGTCACTTGGTAAGTCATCTACAGCTTCTATCAAAAATTTATTGTAAATGTCTAAGTGTAGAATGCTACTATTTTCTATGCTTTCCTTTTCTTTATTTGTAAAAGTATCATACAATTTGCTGACATTAGACAAGCTTCCTTCATCTGTTATTTCATTTAAAAGATTATCTAAAGGAGGAATAAAATGTTTTTCCTTCTTCTTCCTTGGTGTCATTTTCTTTACTAGGGGCCTTACTATCTGTTGTTTCCTTCTTGTTCTCTTTGGTGTAGGAGAAGGTGCCGGTGAAGGTTTTCTTTTCCTTTCTACTCTCACAAATTCAGCTGGGATTTCACTGTCAGATGAAGTTCCAACTGGTGAGAGGTGATCTTCCAGTTGTAAACCTTCCAGGTCACTTTCCTTAATACCGGTGATATTCAATATGTTTTCCTTGATCTCTTTGGCCCATTTTGTTTCTTTTCTGATAGTTTGCTCTCTTTTATTCCTTCGTTTTAGTGTTTGCACTTTGCTATCAATGGTTTCAGTACTACCAAATATTTCCTCTTTAGGTTCTCTAGGGGCTTCAAGTAGGGCTTTAGCATATGTCTCAATTATGTTTACATCAATATCATAACCCATTTCTGTCACCCAAATAGTTCTAGGAACCACTGCCTCCATCCAGATTTCATCTTTCTTAATAACAAAACATATTTCCTTTTGATATTTGTCAACTATGCTTTGAGATAACCTTTCCCTTGTTTTCATTATAGCCTTAAATGCTTGGAAGTATTCAATTATGTTGTTTTCCCTATCATCTCCCATGCTGGTAAAGATATCCAGAAGTTGTTTATCTACCGGTATGTCAAAACCAAATTCTTTCCTACCTATACTGGGAACTTCCTTAGTAATGTATAGCATTAGGCACACAAGTAGATTACCAAATCTGAAAGTACCTTTCTTGTCACCTTTAATTTTCTTTAGGTTATCAATCAATTCATCCTTTAGCCATTCACATATGTCAATCTTAGTGTTACTATTCACCATGTCATAAGCACTCTTGATACATAAACTAGAAACAAAGTTTAATTTGTTAGCATGTGTAGTTTTGTATCCTAGTATCATGCTAATGAATCTAACATTTATATCTTTCACATCATTGACTCTCAAGGATCTGTTGTCATGGGTTGCACCAATTAGTGTCATCACAGTGTTGTTTGGAACTTTCTTAGTTTTGTTAGGCCTGCTACTGGTGGAAGGTAAGCCAATCATTTCCCTAACTGCTTCTTTGTGATCTTGTGGATAGAATCAAGCCAAAATAATTCTCCTTGAACTCTTCTAAGAACAATTCTCACAACTTCCTTGGGAAAATCAAGAATATTAAGTATTTCCACAAAACCTAGGGTTTCTATGATTTTATGTTCTGGTTTCACAATACCATTCTCATCACAAATTATAGTCTTATACATATTCATGATTTCATCAACACCTAGTTCCTCAATATGAAAATGTATGTATATCCTAGGGTCTTCTGCATATGAAACTCCTTTGGGGATTTTAGAGAATGCACCTAGGGTATCATCCTGCTTCACTACTTTGGGTATGATTTTAAATACGGGCCTAGGGCATTTAACAACTTCAACAACAGTAGGGTTTGCAATGAATTCAGGTATAGAGGAGGAAGCCATTGATAAATACCTTAATCTGCTTTTAGGTTTGAATGCTCGAAAGATTTTGCTTCACTTCTCGCTGTGGATGACTTCGCTCGGGTTTTTCGCGCTCTAGGAAATTTGAATGCTCGGTGAGTGAAAAGAGTGAAAAACACTTGCTTTATAATGTCAGTTCCTTCAACTACCATAATAAATGCCTATTGGTTAAGTGAAACTTAACTCATCTACCGGTAAAAAAGTATTTCATCTTCTTACCATCAACCGAGGGTAAACTAGCATGATTTTCAATTAGTTTCTGTACCCCAAAAAGGTTTCTTTTTAGTTAGATGAAGAATCTCCTGCCAGTGGAGTAATACTCTATTCTATCGGTGAAGGAATAGTCTCATCAACATTTTGATCTCTCTTTCTAATCCATTGTTTTGAAAATTCTTGCTTATCTCTTCAACCTTCTCTTTACCTTTCAAACTAGGTCCTTTTCTATTTGCCGACGATTCCTTGCTTCTACAAAATTTTACAATATGTCCAATCTTGTTACAAGCATAACAAGTCAAATTGTCTTTCTGAATAGCTTTTCCATATCCTATGCTGGTATGTGTTCTGCATTGATTAGATAAGTGTCCAAATCTTCCACAAACATTACATCTTACATTCATTTTGTAGTTTTCTGAATTATGATCAATTTTGTTACATTTAGAACATTAACCGGTGGGTGCATTAGTGTTCTGATAATTTCTAAATCTGCACTTATTTTTTCTATGACCATACTTTTTATAGTTAAAGCATTTCCCATTAAATTTATAGGCATTAGGTTGTCTTACTGGTTTACTGTGATCATGATTGTTTGTAGTACCAGAGCTTTCACCAACTTCAAAGCCAAGACCATTAGTGTCTCCATTAGGTTTCTGATTTTTAAGCATGTCATCAAGTTCTTTTGAACTTTTCTTGAATTTCTCTTTGTGTTGATTTGCAGGAACCAACTCATTTTCCAAGAAATCTGTAGTGCCCCTACCCTAGTTGGCCATGTAAAATTGGTTTGACCTTGGTTGACTTTTTCTATGTGGCATTATTGGATGGTTGATTAACCATAATGTAATGTTGTAGATTAGATAATATGAATAATGTGCGTACTTGTTATGATGTTTTTGCATCGATTCTTGTGTAAGTTTAATTATTTCCCTAATTCTTGTTATAAATCTTTAGCTAACATCTTCATTGAATATATATATATATATATATATATATGCTTGCGTGACTCATGGTTGCAGGAGATTGCAGGTACAGTACAGCCTAGGTGTGAGGTTCATCTCCATCAGGATTCGCAGGGTTGGGTATACCTCTTTCATCCTTAGAAGTTGGATTAGGTGGTCGTAAAACCCTCGTCTTGCCTTAGCCATGATCAAGTGAGCGTCTTGTGTGGTTCGTCGGTTTCCCTTTTCATTTGGGTTTGTATGTTGTGTGATTGGTTGGGTTTCTTGGTTTGTGTGCCTCGCGTGTGGTAAAATGGGGTATTTTATCCTACGTACTAATTCAATTTAATGTGTTCATTTACGCATTGGTAATTGAGAAATTTAAAATAAATAAGTTTATTTTATGAGATTAATCATTAATTAAAAAGATCGCTTTATGTATGTTGGTAGCAAGTTTAAGTATTTAATTTGATTTAATGTGTTCATTTATGCATTTGTAATTGAGGAATTAAAATATATAGGTTTCTTTTATGTGATTAATCATTAATTAAAAAGATCGCTTTATTTATGTTTGTAGCGAGTTTAATTTAATGGTTTAATTTAAATAATGAATTTAATTAGTTTATGCGTTTTAAAAAGGAAAGATTTAAAGTTATTTGAAATAGAAATAATTTAATCTCTTTTGCATTTTGGAAAAGAAAGGTTAATTTTTATTATTTAAGAAAATCAATTTTTAGTAGAAAAGCAAGTTTAATTTATATGTATATTTGATATAGTGTGAAAGATTGATTTTGAGAATTTAATTTAATTAAAATATTTTATCCTCATCAATATTGTGAAATATAAATGTGAGCTTAGTTAATATTGAGAAAATTAAAATTAAATGAGAGAGAAGCATTTTAATTTTAATTAGAAAAGCAAGTTAGATTATTTGAATAGTTGAAAAGAATGATTATTTACATTTTTTATTTAAAAAAGTGCTTAAATTCGAAATTAGAAATTAGGTCAAAATTTCATTCTTTTAACCTAGGTTGGGAAAATATTTTGGGGTTGTTGATTGTTTTTTGAAAAAATATATATATATTTTTGATGGAGAAAATTGAGGATTTTGGAAAGGAAAGATTTCTACAGCTGCAGGTTGGGGCTCTTCTTCAAAATCTTGCCAGGAATGCTAAAGGAGGTAGGATTCTTGGTTGTTTTTTTTTTTTTTTTCGTTGTTTAAATAAAAAAATGATGTTTTGTTGTTCTTCATGAAATGCTGGTTTAAAAACCCATGAATGTTCTCAGATTTGAGTGTTGGCTTTAAAAAAAAAAATGGGTTTGCATTGCTTTGTATTGGGGAAAGTTATTGGGTATTTGGAAAATCATGTTCTTGCAATAAAATTTCTCATGCTATTGTTTTAAACATTCTGGAAAAATATATTTCAGTGGCTGTGAAAGAAAGAAAATTTGGGGGGTTTTTAGTTTGTTATTATTTTATTTTTATTGGGGTCATTGATTTGATTTAAAATCAAATGTTAGACTAAGAATGAATTTTATCACTCAGAAAATTTTGTGTCTGAGTCTACAGAAATAGGGGTTGTTTATATTTATTTTTTTTAGCTATTTAAAACAAAAAAAAAAAGGAAAAAGAAAACAAAAAAAAACCATGCTGCTGGAAAATTTAATTATTTTAAGTCTCTGGGAGACTGTGTATTTTGCTATGCAAGCATTTTTTTTTTTTTTTTGTAGCAATAAAATAAAAATAAAAATAAAAAATTAAATTAAACCCACGTGGCAGGGCACAAACCCCGACCACGTAGGAGGCAGTTGCTTCCTATTGGCAGCAGCGCTACCAATGGTAGCGGATTGTTACCAAAAGGTAGCAATGCTACCAATGGTAGCAAACTGCTACCTTTTGGTAGCAATGCCACCAAAGGTAGCGTGGGCTACCAAGGGGGACCCACGTGGGTATCCCCCCATACCTTTTTTTATTTTGTTCATAAAAAAAAAATGTTTTCTTTTTATATATATTTTTTTATAATCAAAAAAATATATAATAATAATTTATTATTATTAAATGTAATTTTTTTAAAAATTAAGTTTTAATAAAGTTTAATTATGGCATTCAATTAATACGTTATGATTAGTTTGTAATTAATTAATTGTATAAGTGGCAATATAAATTAATTAATTTTCAAAATTGTATTTTATTAGTAATGCATATTTTCTTATTAGATACTTAATTTGTTATTTTGTTATTAATTATTAATTGTTTATATTGTATTAATCGTGGATTAATAAGCGTATATTAATTAATAGTTAATTTTGGCATTCTTTTCTATATGCATAAGAAAATAATTAAGTTAGGAATGGACTATCTTTAATTGAATTCCTTGTATGTTTATGTTTCCTTGATCCATATAGTTTAACTTGGTTCTGAAAAGACAAATTTGGAGGAATTATTATTTTGAACCAGTATGACAATGATGTTTTAATTAAAGATTAAATATCAGATTTAGTTGGCTAATGGTTGTTTAATTATATTTATGTGAAATTGGTTTAAGAACTCATAATGGCGTATTTATGTATGTTCAATGCAATTGAACCTTAGAGAATTAGAAAACCAAGAACAATTTGTACTTAGATGAAGTAGATAACTGCAATCTAACTTAGATCATTTAGAAAACTTGATCAACATTTAATTTTTAAGTCATTTTGGAAAAGATTGTATCTACTGGTTATTACCTATGCGAGTTTAATTTTTGTATTCACTTTTGCTTAAGTAATGGCAAACCTTGCTTTGTTGTTTAGACCTTGTCGTTTGTTTGAATTGTGGTTGGCCCTAGGTTGGTCAGGATCCTAGTTAGAGTACCATCAGGCAATGGACTTTTGTATCAATTTTAATATGCTCAGTTGGATCCGTTTCTATGTAGGGATCATTTAGGATTTATTGACCGAAGTGGTCGTTTGTATATTGTTGTGCTCGCCTAAAAGGCAGGAATGCAAATGATGTGAATCCTATGTAACTATAACTTAATTAATTACCAGAGAGGTCTTGCAGTTGAGCAGAACTGAAGATGTAGCCCTCTAGGGGTGAACTCTGAGATCATTTATGTGTTATGTGATGCTTTTGTCTCTCATGTTTCATGGATAGTGCTAGCATGTATGGATGATATTTGATAGAATGTATAAGTGGATTGGATGAGCTTTATCCTAATGCATGTATGGAGTCGTCTCTTAAATGCATTAAATGGATCATGAAGGAATGTAATCAATTTCAGTTAATGATGCTACAATTAAGTATGCATGAAAGAACTCATTAGTTATGATGAAATTATAGTACATTTTGGAACAAGATGCATGGCACGTGTTAATGTAAACTTGAACGCAATGAATAGATAACAATATTGGATGAACTCGTCATATTATCTAGATTGTAGTTCTAATGGATGAACTTCATTTAGTTATTTACATTTTTAACCTCAATAAATGAACTTCACCTTATTAGCTATAATTTAACTATAATAGATGTACTCATCAAGTTATCTATATTTTAACCCTAATGGATGAACCTCATTATGCTACTTACATTATAACCTTAATAAATGAACTTCATCTTAATAGCTACATTCTAACTAAAATGGATGAACTAAATCAGTTATCTACATTTTAACCTTAATAAATGAACTCCATCTTAATAGCTATAATTGAACTAAAATGGGTGAACTCATTAGTTACTTATATTTTAATCTTAATAAAAGAACTTCATTAGATTAACCTTTTTTTTTAACTATAATGGATGAATTCATTTGGTTATTTACATTTTAACCTTAATAAATGAACTTCATCTTATTAGTTATATTTTAACTAGATTGGATGAAATCATCAAGATAACTATATTTCAACCTTAATGGATGAATTCATATGTTATCTATGCTTTAACTTCAAAGGGGTAGATAACCTCTTGTTAGCCTCATCTTCAACCATAATAGATGAACGCTTCCTAATTTCTATGATGTTGATTCACTGAACAAATTATATCCATGTTTCAAGTTATAAATGTCGTTAGTTGAGTTAGGTGTTAAGTTACGTAATCATGTTGGGAAACTCCTTAGGTTCGTTTAGTCTTCCGCTGTGTTATCTAAGCATTAGATAACTCCAATGTATCTTTATGTTGTGTCTTATTATTAATATATATATATGTATATATATATATATGTATATATATATATGTATATATGTATATATGTATATATATATATGTATATATGTATATATGTATATGTATATATGTATATATGTATATATATATATGTATATATGTATATATGTATATATATATATGTATATATATATATATTGACACTCCATTTGAGTGTTTTAGCTTTATCCCTTCGGGGTTTCCTGGCGGCGCATTACACTTGGTATCAGAGCCCATGTTACAATACTGGGATCTCTAGTTTTCACTTGTGCCCTTAGTTGGTGTGAGGTGTATCTACCTTATGTTGTATGCTTGTCCTCCTTGATGTGTGAGTGTGATTGAACAGAACCTACTTGTGTGTAACATGTGTATTCACACCCTGTTTTCACCTTCTTCATGTAGGTGCTTTGGAGTGATTGTATGTGCTTTGTTTACCTATTAATGTCTTGGTCTACAATTACTCATATTCTACAAAGAGAGTCGTATGTACCTTTGTTCTTGATTTGTTTTACTCTTTTGACTAGTCCTTTTGGGTTGGGTTGGTTAGTGTTGTCTTGAATCTAAACGTGCAAAATGTGCTTGTTTAAGGTTGTGATCTAGCTTATTGTTGTTCGCTTGAAGGACTAGTGTGGTAGATATTGAATACTTATTATGTAGTAAATTGAATGATTATGACCCTTCCTCTCTCTCTCTCTAGAAATTAAAATGATTTTGATATGTGTAATTATCTCTTATTTGAGTTTTCTTATTGCAAGAGAAAGGTTGTGATTTCTTGAGCCCTTGTGTGAGCCTTATAATGCTTACGTGTTTTTAGATTATAAAAGGGCTTTGGTTTGAAGGTTAATATTGGTTATTGAGAAAAATTGTATGTTTACATTAAAGAATTCTCCATGTGTCTCGTAGGAGTAACATAATTAAATTCTATCTTAAGTAATGTGCATTAATATGTGAATTCTTTGCTATGTGGAATTATCTTGTTTGTAAGAGGAGTATCAAAAGGGAACATGTTATAGTAGCTTCGAGAGTGTGTTAATGTGTTCCATGAAAGATTGTATTATGTGCTTCTTCAAACCAGTTTGATGTAGGACCTATTTTAGCAATGCTCCATTTAACTTGCCTTTGGATATAGATAATTGCCTTATTGTGTTTAGAGAGTGCAAATGAAAGACTTGTTTGATGTGTATGCATTAATGTGTATTATTTAGTTGATAGCTCCTCATTTACCTTCTTGTCGTATTTTGATTTTCAATGTTAGGTTGTAGATTTTGATGTATTATTGTATTGAATTAAGAATAGTGAGTGTTCTCAAGAGGTCTTGTATTACCGAAAGATTGTCTATCTTGATTTCTTGTTCAGAAAACTAGAACATTCTAATACAACCCTAATAATTGGAAATGTCTTGTTAGGTTGTTTTGGCATCCTCCTAAAAAGATAGCAAAATGAAAACCGTGCAACTAAAATGATAGACTTTTATCTGAGCACATAGGGTGACCCTATTGATCTTGTGTATTCGTAGGAAATAGTTTGATTTCCAAACTCTCCTTCCCTTCTCCTTGCCTAAAATCATAAGATTTTTAGAAATGCTACTAAGAATGTAGTGATTTAAAAAGGATTTTTTTTTATAACACATATGAAATTGTATGTTTGATTTTGGGCTTCTTATGGAAAATTGAAAAGTCTTAAGCTTTAGAAAGAAATTGCATAGTTAGTAGTGTGAATGCAAATGCTTAGTGGAAATTGAGAAAGATATTAGAATGACGTTATCTCCTTATGTAATTTTGAATTGTTAAGAATTTCAGTACTTGTATCTAGAATAGATTTGGTTCAATTATTCATGTGGAAAGCATAGTTAAAACCTTCCTTGAGTAGATGATAGCTCATTGAAAAGTACTCCCTGCAAATGTGACTAAACTAGTAATGGTGCTATACCTTGTGTGTTGTAAGAAACCCGTGCTTTCTATGTGTGCCCATGGGATGGTGAAGAAATCAACCATGGAGGATATGTTTGCTTATGAGTATGGGAAACCATACTATTTATGTGATGTTGCTTATTTGTTTCCTTACTGAGTGCCAACCCACGGGTTGTTGATAAGTCAGTATGTGAAGGGGTAGTATTAAAAGTCACCATTCCTTGAATAGTATGGAACGGTATATGAGTAATGTCTACGCGAAGTGACTTTAGCTTCTCTATTTCAAGGAAAAATATAGTTACCTAATGAAACTATATTATAGGTGTACTCAATACTTTCCCTTGTGATGAACCGATTTATGAGGTTCATGTGTGCCAACCTATTCCTATCCTTTATTTGAGCATAATTGATGATAGTTCTTGAGCATAATGATGGGTTTTATTGGAGCATCTTTTGCCGTGTCTTCATGAGAGGCATGTTGTTTTTCACATGAGTTGTCAATTGACTAGTATTGATAGACTTGTGGGTAGACCTTAGCCATGCATACCTCTAGCTTACAGTGAGTATCCTGAGAGGAACATCGCTATGCGGGGTGTGACCTGCGTGTGCCCTTTTCCACAAGGTACACTACCATGCGGGATACGTCCATTGTGTGTCCTTTCCACTTGGAGTATTGCCATGCTGTGCTGAGACATGATGCAGGATGTAGTAGACATCGCCATGCGACCTACCGATAGGTTTAGGGTAGAGCCATGCCACATGAAAATATGATGTGGGGTGATGTTGAGGTACACACTGCCATGCCATGCGGATGTGTGACTAGGCCACACCACATGATGAGCTACTATGATAGCTAGACGATTGTTCCTTCCTTCCTCATTGGTGGCTAGCTAGTCACATAGTAATGTAATGTGCACTTATGATTTTCTTTTATTATTTGTTTATTTATTTATTTCCTTGTGGGCTAGAAATTTATTTTATTTTGACCTTGAAGGTTTAGCCATGATCTTGCATAACTAAAGATGAGTTGGCAGCCCAACAACCTGAAGCTCATCTATCACCGGTAGGTACTTCCTTAGAAGGAGATATGCTAGCAACTTTTAAAAGAGTTGTTAGGAAAAGAGATCCCTCACCGACAACCACTCCTTCACGTAGAAGGACAAGGTAGAAGCAACAAGCTATGAGATCTCTGGTCAGAAAGGTCACACCTAAAAAGAAGCTAACCCCTAAGAAAAAGAAAAAGACAACAACTGACTTGGCACCTTTAGAAATTCTGTTAAATGAGATCACAGAGGAAGGTAAATTGAAGAACATAGGGAAAATTTATGACACCCTATTGGATGATGAGAAAGGGCAAGTTGAGGAGAGTGTAATATTACACATGGACATGTTTAAAAATTTTTTGTTGCAAGTCTTAAATGAAATTCCTGATGACTTATACAAAAGACTTGAGGCCAGAAGGCAAGGAGTAATTGAACTGGACAAGAAAATAAAAATAGAAAAACTACTTGCAGTATATCCGGTAAACTCCCCAAAAGAAATTGATGATCTGATAGCTTAGGCTAACCGAACAATTTTTTCCACTACACACCGGCAAATTTCACTAATGGCAGGAAGAGTTATAGAGGTCTCAGAGGAAACAGAAAATGGTTGGGACATATTTTTGGTTGAAAAAGAAAAACAAGAAGAATATAGGAATCCCAAGCCTATTAAAGTTTATCAAAAAGATAGAGACAAGGGGAAAGGTAAAGTTGGTGGATCACCAAGTTTCAAGGTTAGAGACAATTTACCCCCACCTCCTTTAAATACTCCATCGATAAAATCAACAACTACTGAAGATCAACCAGCAGCTGAGAGCATGGATACAAAGGGTGGCAATACTAATCCTGAAGTCCTATATACTGTGAATGTTGATACTCAGAAGATCAACATAGTGGTAGATAAGGATACAATAGATAAATCAAATATAGCCAAAGAGCCTCTGGTAACAGGAAATACAGAGCAATCGGTAGCAGATACAAACAAAAAGATGGAATCTAGAACATAAATAGAGAAACCAACAGAGTTAAAGACTCCAGAACAGATGCCACCGGTAAGAAATGAAGCAGGAAAACCAGTGCTTAAGGAAATGCAGACACAAACTGACCTGCCAGAGGTCAATACAAGCATGGTCACTTCCACCGGTACTCAGTTTGTTGGGTCACCATCAAATGTGACTGAGGTATTACTTGAATCAATCAAGAAAATAATTGATTATAGCTCACAAGCTTATAAAGCAATAGATGATTCAATCCCATTTTTGAAATCAATAGCTCCAAATTGTAATATAGACAATAAAGATTCTTTAGGATAGTTGGATACACTATGTAAATATATTTATGGAAATTTTGAGCAAATAAAGGTAGAATCTGTAAAGGAAATTGTAGAAAAGGAGAAACATAAATTCTTTGAGGAAGGAATAAAGAAGTGTAACAGAGAGTTTGACACACTTCTACCAGAACTGTGTAGTTTGTTAAAAGAGTACAAAAACCTGTACAAAGATACATGTAAAACAAACTTTTTGACTATAGATATTGATAAGAAGATAAGAAAGGTACAAGATGAGATAAATAAACTTGCAAACAATTTTGTCAGCTCACTTGATTCATTATCAGTTTTTGAAGAGAAGATAGCAAATTTTGAGTAAGAATTGCTCAAATTGGAAAGATAGAAAGAGAAAATAATAAACAAGGCAAAACATTTGAGATCTAAACTAAGTCCAAGATTGGATTATTTAGCATCTCTGCGGAAGGAAATTTCAGAGGCATTAACACAGGGAAGCAAAACACCAGCAGAGCATTTGCAATATCTCACCGGTACAGTAAAGAGAACTGAGACAACAATAAAAGATAGTAAGAAGTTTATGGATGGTATAAACTTAATTTTGGGAGATCTTCTTTAGATAATAACTACCCAACTACAAGGTTGAGGTTATGGACTGGTATAACTACTAACTCTACTAACCTTTGTCATTGATGCCAAAGGGGGAGTAGTAAGATGAGAAAATTCAAAACACAGGGATCATATGCTCAGGGGGAGCTCTCACATTTTTGGTAAACATTTTTGATCTACACATTTTTGGATATCTTTTTGAAATTTCTCATGAGTGTTGCCATCAATACCAAAGGGGGAGATTGTTGGCATATGGACACTCCAATGAGACATTGTGTGTGATTGAAGGTTTTGTCATTGATGGCAACCTTGCAATCCTATGGCACTGGCAAGACATTATACCGGCGAAGCATTACACAGGCAACCTTGCAATCCTATGGCACCGACAAGACATTATACCAGCAAAGCATTACACAGGCAACCTTGCAATCCTATGGCACTAGCAAGACATTCTACCGGCAAAGCATTATTCAAGCAAGACATTCTACTGACATCAACAAGATCACTCTACACCGACACCAGCACAGAAGAAAATATGTATATCAGCACAGAGGCTAACATGATTTTTGACATGTAATATTTTGTTTATTATTGTAAGCCGACTTAGCATATTGTAAAATGACTCTTGTATATAAAAGAGATCATTGTAGACATTTGTATGATATGGAAGGGCAGCATAAAGAAATTTATTAAGCAGACCTAATATGTGAATTATAGGTCAAGGGTATATGTAAAGAATAGAGCAAGAACCGGTACTGAATCTGGCATTGAAGATGCTATTATAAAGCAGTACAGAATATTGGATTTGTATAATCCTCATTGTAAGTCAGTGTGACTTCTTATTGAGCAATGTGCTCTAGGTAGTTGGCCTTCCTGCATGTGCAGACCCCTATTGTAAGTAATATTCTCTTATTGGCCAGTAAGTGAATATTGTGGGTCACAAATCCTACCAAGGTTTTTCCCACATCGGGTTTCCTCGTTAAACATCTTGTGTTATGGTGTTCTTTTCATGTGGATGCTTTTGATTTTGTTAATTATATTAATTCTTGCATATCGGTATACTGTTACTTTATGTTCTGCATGATTTGTATTAAGAAAATTACATTACTGGTCAGATATTGATTCCCCCCCCCCCCTCTCAGTATCTATGGGAACCCTAACAAATTCCTCTCCAAGAAGGTAGGAGACGGTCTTGGTTGAGTGTATACGAGGAAGTAGACGTAGGGAACCTTGAGGATGGGGGTATGTGAGGCTGTGAGACAGCTAGGATCCACTACCTACCTATATGTAAGGCCTTCCCCAAACCAAGCTTTGATTAACTTAGTTGACCATGTTTGACCCTATTAATAAATGATTTATAATTCAATATAATGGACTATGTTAGACAGATAGATTGGTGAGAAAAGTATTTGAACCAAGTTATAGAGTTATTACACCTTGTGGTGTACATTTTGGTGTGTTATGAATTTGAAATCCCTAAAGATCCATTGATTTGGATAATCTTGATTTAACGTATGTCAGCTATGTCTGGATGTAGAACTTATATGATTCCATGATTGGATAACATTGATGAATGTTGATGCTTCATTTATATGCTTTATGATATAGAACTCTTTATGATTCTACAATAGGATAAATTGGAGATGATGTATGTCATTATTGGATTTGTAGGACTTTATTATGATGATAGAATTAAGATGTATGTTTTATGTGTGGACCAAAATTATGAGAATTATAATAATTGTTTATGTGGATTTATTTGGATATGAGATATATTGAATTTTTCAAATGTAAATTGTAGGCGAAGTGTTTGATGTGTATTCTAATTCATGTGTTTAATATTATATGAGGTTATTGGAAATTACTAATGTGTATTTGAGGGGCGCAGGAAAAGATATCCATGTGACCATGGAAATATTATGGAGAACCAAACCTAGACCTATGTATGTTTGTAAAACCAGGGTTTGTCTATTTGGAGAGACAACACCCTGTTTGTGTTGTATTTTATTCGTAATAGTAAATGATGCATGTGTGTTAAATGTTATTTAATTGATTTATTTAAATCCAACAAGAGACATGATTTCATGTATACTTTTGTAAAAAGTATTTTCTTTGTGTCACTTGACACATGTGTGGATTTATGTTTGAGTTTTTAAATTTGTCTCTTGGAGGGAATTGATTAACTATAGCTTTTTCAATTAATGTAATGTGATTCCATAAATGCCTTGGGTAAAGAATCTTTGGGATGGTCAACATAAGTTTGACCCGAAAATAAACTTTAGAGGGGTTAGAAAAGGGTTAAATGGACACCTAAGGGTAGTTTGATAGGGTTTCCTAAAGCCCATAAGGTATACCTAAAGGTTAGGGGTAATTTTAGGCAAGTTTCTTCTCCCATGTGTCCTTTTAGACACCCTAAAAAGTGACTTTTCTAAGTTGTGCCAAAATTGAAATTAGAAGACTTGAACTAAGTTGTAAACCTTCCTTTTCGAATGAGAGTTCCCTTTCCCATTTTACCTTACCTTCCTTTTTAGTTTTTAGAAACTTGTGAGAACTCTCACAAAGGGCTTCTTAAGCAATAATTAGAAAATTAGTGGGTAATCACCCACTCTCCATTTTTAGAGACAAAAGAATTTTGAAAAGAAAAAGATAGATTTGGGATTTGGAAATTGGCAAGGGTAGAAAGAGAAGACTTGTGGAATTGGACTGCTTATCCTCAACAAAACTAGCATACCTTTGGGCAGTTTAAGGTTGGTTTTACTTTCTTGAAATGCTTTCTTATTGCATGTTGTATTAAAAGAATTGTTTGTGTTAAAGGCTAGTTGTCCTTGCATGTATTCCTTGGAAATTTATTTGGTGTTTCGTGCTTATGCAATTTATGTGTTTTGGGAGTAATCAAGACCTCCTACTCTTAGGAGAGAGGATGGTCTTGTGGGTGGTAGAAGTGACAACCCTCGAGTGAGAGGCTCTTGTTATGAGAGTGATCACAAGGGATTTTATGTGACCCTTGCTGCATGACTTGTTTATGCATTGGGGGTCATAATGAGGGAAATAAGGCATGAATGTCTTGGGGGGCATAAGGAAAGTGGGGTTGTTATACTTGATGTATTTGGTTTGCCATGAGGTGGCTATATGTTTTACCATACTTGCAGTCTCCTCAGGGTACTTGGTCCACTACCACCCTTGAAAAGACATCACAAATATGTGGTGCAGTGTAGCCTGGGTTGGGATTATGTTTGAGCTTGTGTTTTCCCTTGTCTTTTGTGTTTGCATGTGTGTAATCCTATCTAGGGCTTGGTTCTCTGAGCTCGGGGGTGGCTACTAGTTGCCTAGGCTGAGAGGTGAGCACTCCATGGTCATCTCTTTGTTTTATTTGCAGGTTGTTAGAAGAAAATATCATGACATGTAGATATGGCAAGAGTTAATTATTGTAGAAAAATGTTGTAAATGTAAATAATATTCTTTGAAAGTCCTCATTTATTAGAAATGAGAGACCTATTTGTAAAATGACAATAAAGACTTGGGAATATGTTTTAAAGATATGTGATATTTATTTATGTTATATTGTAGAAAAGAAATGATTATTTCTAGTTTTAGTTCCTAAAGTTTGAAATTTAATTCTTTGTTGAGTATTTAATATTTGAAAAGCAAGAAGTGTAATTTACTCCTTTATCCTTAAGAAATAAAATAGGAAGATAAAGAAAATAGTTTAGCATGCATGTAAAAGATTGGAGATTAAACAATTAGATTTGTTATGAAAGAGCAAATTTATTTTATTTAATTCTATCATTTAATATAATTGCAGAAATAAGATCTAAAGTTTTTATAAGCTTTCCTATAATTTTATTTTAATAAGTTCTAGCTTTAATAAGTTGCTGATAAAATTAATGAATTCTGTCGATTACTTAATAGCAGAAATTAGAAAGCTAGAGTTAGGTAGTTATTTGATTTAAATAATTTCCATAGTCATATAGTTGCTGGATAAGTTAATTTAATCTGTCCGATAAACATTGTAGAAAATAAATTCAAGAAAATAAGTCTATCTATGATTTCAGCAGCAAGTATTTTAGAATTAAGAAAATACACGCAGATTTAAATTAGCTGACTTAAACTATTCTATCATTAAAAATAAAAATATAAATATAAATCAATAAATATATATATACTTATGAAATAAATTTATATTCATATATAAATATATATGTTTATTTTCACCCTTGGAGTGTACCTATTATATATATATATATATATATATATATATATATATTATAATTTTTAAATACAAAAAAAAAAAAAAAACATTTACCTTGGAGAGGGCTCAGCCCCCTGCAGTCATCCCTGTAGGGTGGCCCCCTCCGCTCAGTGGGTGGCGGGTTCCCCAGTGACGGCCGCAACTGCCACTGTGGGCCACAACCCATAGTGGGAGGCTTTGGCCTCCACTGTGGGCGGCGACCGACAGTGACGATGCCACCGTCCCTGCAAGGAGCTGCCCTCGGCCTCCACCCACCCTTGCCAAATACAGCCGCCTCCACTTAAAACCACCATTCCTCCTTCCTCCTCCGCTACTCCTCTTCGGCCACCTCCATGTAAATTTATTCGGCCCTGCACTAAGGAGAAACTTCGAAACCCTAACCCAGTTTGGGTTAGGGTATTCGAAAGGTTATAGAAATAATAAAGAAAGAAAGAAATAAAAGGGTTATTTTTATAATCATAAAGAAATTAGGCTTTCTATATTTTTTTTAATATTTAGTTTAGTTATAGGGAAATAAGTATATTTTAGAAAAGGAATATTTTTTTTTATGTGAAAAATATGTAGTTAAATCAGGAAAGTATAAATTGTCTATGAGGTAAATGTTTATTTTAAAAAAATTCATATTATATCAATGTTAAATAAACATCTAAATATAAAGAATAGGGCAAATTTTAGACTAAATATTTTTATAAACTTATATATGCTTTTAATAATCAAATGGACATATTTTAAAAGGATGTATAAATTCTAATTATTTTTGGAGTTCAATCTTATGGGAAATTTTAATGAATTTGGTAAATTAATTTTGGGATTCCATAAGCTAATTTGGAATTTAATGGAAAAATCTAATGAGTTTCTCTACAACATTATAGTTACCATATTTTGGTAAATATATTTTAAAAGTTTAATTGACTGAATTTAAAGCAAGAGGTAATGTGATTAATGAATATGAAATACTTAATAGTGGATGTTGGGGAGAAGTAATATATAACAACTTGTATTTAAATTTTGTAATTACATTTTGGAGATCTAAATGGATTTCTATAAATAAATGGAATTATTTAATAAAGTAATTAAATAATTAATTTAAGAGGATAGTGTAGGGGCGTAAAATTATTTCCTCTAAGTGGACTAAGCCTTGTGAACCCTATTAACCCAAGTGGAGACTTTTATCAGGTAATTTAATTATCTTAATGATGTTTGACACTTTAATTGTATTTGCTCCATTTGATAATATTAACGCAATAAAATAGTTTTAGTGTTGAATTAATAGAAGCCATTTTTTTTGTAAAATTAAGTTATTAAGGAGAAATGTATTAACAGGATGGAGGAAATTTGATATGTAATAAATAATTAATATAGAACCAAGTAATTATGTTAATGTCTAATTAGAGGAAAGGGATTTAATTATGTACTAATAATCGCAATCGAAATAAAAGGGACTTTTGAGTGAATTTATTATTACTCTTATAAATTTTATTCGAACCGCTTGATAATAGGAGTTATAGTAACTGTTATAATAGTATTTAATATCATTTAAAAATTCACTTGGAATATCTTGTTAAGTTGTCACAACTATTTAAGCGATGGTTGCATGTAATTAAGTGTTTCAAAAAAAAAATTTGTTGGTTGTGTTTTGCCCAAAAGTTTGGGCATGACACTATGAGTGGTGACTATCTCTTGGAGGCTAAACACCTTATGCAATAAGGGATGTTCATGAGGGTCTTGTATGGAAGGTAGCACCATCAAACCTTTGAGTGAGATGTTGGATATTTATGATCATGTTATTTGTTTTGAGATCATGCATAGAGATGTTGATTGTGCATGTTATCTTTGATCGAGCATTAGACATGCTCACATGTGGCCTTTTGTGTTGTGCCATCCAGTATGTGGATGGTTATTATGTGTAATCATGGATTAAATGGTGCTAACTTGTCTCTATGTTTTGGGACATAGTCATTGGGAAAAGTTCTTTTATGCCTGGAAAGTGTAAATAATGGAGTTATTTATGTTGCTCTTATTTATTGAAAGATAACTTGGCTGTAGAAATTTATATTTAAAGCTAGTTCTATGTGATAAAGCTTCATGAAAAGATGAATTGGTGAAAGAAGTTGATCATAATGGCATGTTTTCTTGTCCTTCTTGGTAGAATGAGTATGAGAATTGTTGTTTACCTCTTTTAATGCTTTGATTGGTGTAATGAAAGGAAGAAAATTCTTATTTTTCTGCTATGATTGTGGATAATTCCTAGAATATTTTAAAGAAGTGTATGGATTTAGAGGTATCTTGCCTATGGATAAGGACACTCTTATAGGTTTTAGCAATAATGTTTCATTTAATTATAGAAAGATTCATATGTGCGATTTGTAATTGTTAAATGAGTTTCAGGGCTAATACATGTTGCATGTTTTCCATCTATCCTTACGACTTCCGGGAGTAAGTCGAAACCTGGGGGGGAGAATGTAGTGCCCCTACCCTAGTCGGCCTTGTAAAACCGGTTTGACCTTGGTTGAGTTTTTCTATGTGGCATTCTTGGATGGTTGATTAACCATTATGTAATGTTGTAGATTAGATAATATGAATAATGTGTGTACCTATTTTGGTGCTTTCGCATCGATTCTTGTGTAAGTTTAATTGTTTCCCTCTTTCTTGTTATAAATCTTGAGCTAACGCCTTCATTGAATATATATATATATATATATGCGTGACTCATGGTTGCAAGAGATTGCAGGTACAGTACCACCTAGGTGAGAGGTTTGTCTCCATCAGGATTCGCAGGGCTGGGTATACCTCTTTCATCCTTAGAAGTTGGATTAGGTGGTCGTAAAACCCTCGTCTTGCCTTAGCCATGATCAAGTGAGCGTCTTGTGTGGTCCGTCAGTTTCCCTTTTCATTTGGGTTTGTGTGTCGTGTGATTGGTTGGCTTTCTTGGTTTGTGTGTCTTGCGTGTGGTAAAATGGGATATTTTATCCTAAGTACTTAATTCAATTTAATGTGTTCATTTATGCATTGGTAATTGAGAAATTTAAAATAAATAAGTTTCTTTTATGAGATTAATCATTAATTAAAAAGATCGCTTTATGTATGTTGGTAACAAGTTTAAGTATTTAATTTGATTTAATGTGTTCATTTATGCATTTGTAAGTGAGGAATTAAAATATATAGGTTTCTTTTATGTGATTAATCATTAATTAAAAAGATTGCTTTATTTATGTTTGTAGCGAGTTTAATTTAATTGTTAAATTTAAATAACGAATTTAATTAGTTTATGCATTTTAAAAAGGAAAGATTTAAAGTTATTTGAAATAGAAATAATTTAATCTCTTTTGCATTTTAGAAAAGAAAAGTTAATTTTTATTATTTAAGAAAATCAAATTTTAGTAGAAAAGCAAGTTTAATTTATATGTATATTTGATATAGTGGGAAAGATTGATTTTGAGAATTTAATTTAATTAAAATATTTTATCCTCATCAATATTGTGAAATATAAATGTGAGCTTAGTTAATATTGAGAAAATTAAAATTAAATGAGAGAGAAGCATTTTAATTTTAATTAGAAAAACAAGTTAGATTATTTGAATAGTTGAAAAGAATGATTATTTACATTTTTTATTTAAAAAAGTGCTTAAATTCGAAATTAGAAATTAGGTCAAAATTTCATTCTTTTAACCTAGGTTGAAAAAATATTTTGGGGTTGTTGATTGTTTATTGAAAAAAAAAAAAAAAAATTTTATGGAGAAAATTGGGGATTTTGGAAAGGAAAGATTTCTACAGCTGCAGGTTGGGGCTCTTGTTCAAAATCTTGCCAGGAATGCTAAAGGAGGTAGGATTCTTGGTTATTTTTTTTATTTCGTTGTTTAAATAAAAAAATGATGTTTTGTTGTTCTTCATGAAATACTGGTTTAAAAACCCATGAATGTTCTCAGATTTGAGTTTTAGCTTTGAAAAAAAAAAAGGGTTTGCATTGCTTTGTATTGGGGAAAGTTATTGGGTATTTGGAAAATCATGTTCTTGCAATAAAATTTCCCATATTGTTGTTTTAAACATTCTGAAATTTTTTTATTTTAGTGGCTGTGAATGAAAGAAAATTTGAGGGTTTTTAGTTTGTTATTATTTTATTTTTATTAGGGTCATTGATTTGATTTAAAATCAAATGTTAGACTGAAAACAAAATTTATCACTCAGAAAATTTTGAGTCTAAGTCTGCAGAAATGGGGGTTGTTTATATTTATTTATTTTAGCTATTTAAAACAAAAAAAAAAGGAAAAAGAAAACAAAAAAAAACCATGCTACTGGAAAATTTAATTATTTTAAGTCTCTGGGAGACTGTGTATTTTGCTGTGCAACCATTTTTTTTTTTGTACCAATAAAATTTTTTTTTAAAAAAAATAATAATATTAAACCCACGTGGCAGGCACAAATCCCCACCACGCGGGAGGCAGCTACTACCAAAGGTAGCGGCTGCTACCTATTGGCAGCAGCAGCACTAACAATGGTAGCGAACTACTACCTTTTGGTAGTAGTGCTACCAAAGGTAGCGTTGGCTACCAAGGGGGACCCACATGGGTATCCCCCCATACATATTTTTATTTTGTTCATAAAAAAAAAAAGTTTTCTTTTTATATATTTTTTTTTATAATCAAAAATATATATAATAATAATTTATTATTATTGAATGTAATTTTTTTTTAAATTAAGTTTTAATAAAGTTTAATTATGGCATTCAATTAATAAATTACGATTAGTTTGTAATTAATTAATTTTATAAGTGGCAATATACATTAATTAATTTTCAAAATTGTATTTTATTAGTAATGTATATTTTCTTATTAGATACTTAATTTGTTATTTTGTTATTAATTATTGATTGTTTATATTTTATTAATTGTGGATTAATAAGCGTATATTAATTAATAGTTAATTTTGACATTCTTTTCTATATGCGTAAGAAAATAATTGTTAAGTTAGGAATGGACTATCTTTAATTGAATCCCCTGTATGTTTATGTTTCCTTGATCCGTATAGTTTAACTTGGTTCTGAAAAAGATGAATTTGGAGAAATTATTATTTTGAACCAATGTGACAATGATGTTTTAATTAAAGATTAAATATCATATTTAGTTGGTTAATAGTTGTTTAATTATATTTATGTGAAATTGGTTTAAGAACTCATAATGACATATTAATGTATGTTCGATACAATTGAACCTTAGAGAATTAGAAAACCAAGAACGATTTGTACTTAGATGAAGTAGATAACTGCAATCTAACTTAGATCATTTAGAAAACTTGATTGACATTTAATGTTTATGTCATTTCGGAAAAGATTGTATCTACTGGTTATTGCCTATGCGAGTTTAATTTTTCTATTCGCTTTTGCTTAAGTAATGGCAAACCTTGCTTTGTTGTTTAGACCTTGTCGTTTGTCTGAATTGTGGTTGGCCCTAGGTTGGTCAGGATCCTAGTTAGAGTACCATCAGGCAATGGACCTTTGTATCAATTTTAATATGCTCAGTTGGATCCGTTTCTATGTAGGGATCATTTAGGATTTATTGACCAAAGTGGTTGTTTGTATATTGTTGTGCTCACCTAAAAGGCAGGAATGTAAATGACATGAATCCTATGTAACTATAACTTAATTAATTACTAGAGGGGTCTTGTAGTTGAGCAAATCCAGAGATGTATCCCTCTAGGGGTGAACTCCAAGATCATTTTTGTGTTATGTGATGCTTTTGTCTTTCATGTTTCATGGATAGTGCTAGCATGTATGGGTGATATTTGATAGAATGTATAAGTGGATTGGATGAGCTTTATCGTAATGCAATAAATGGATCATGAAGGAATGTAATCAATTTCAATTAATGATGATATAATTAAATATGCATGAAAGAACTCATTAGTTATGATGAAATTATAGTACATTTTGGAACAAGATGCATGGCATGTGTTAATGTAAACTTGAACGCAATGAATGGATGACAATTATTGGATGAACTCATCATATTATCTAAATTGTAATTCTAATGGATGAACTTCATTTAGTTATTTACATTTTTAACCTTAATAAATGAAGTCCATCTTAATAGCTATAATTGTAATAAAATGGGTGAACTCATTAGTTACTTATATTTTAATCTTAATAAAAGAACTTCATCAGATTAACATTTTTTTTTAACTATAACGGATGAATTCATTTGGTTATTTACATTTTAACCTTAATAAATGAACTTCATCTTATTAGTTATATTTTAACTAGATTGGATGAAATCATCACGATAACTATATTTCAACCTTAATGGATGAATTCATATGTTATCTATGCTTTAACTTCAAAGGGGTAGATAACCTCTTGTTAGCCTCATCTTCAACCATAATAGATGAATGCTTCCTAATTTCTATGATGTTGATTCACTGAACAAATTATATCCATGTTTAAAGTAATAACATGTAATTAAGATATCCAGCTTATTGGATCAAATGTCGCGAGTTGAGTTAGGTTTTAAGTTACGTAATCACATTGAGAAACTCCTTAGGTTCATTTAGTCTTCCGTTGTGTTATCTAAATGTTAGATAACTCCAATGTATCTTTATGTTGTTTCTTATTAAATAAATAAATATATATATATATATATATATATATATATATATATATATATATATATATTGACACTCCATTTGAGCGTTTTAGCTTTATCCCTTCAGGGTTTCCTGGCGGGGCATTACAAAACCCTTCTGCCTCATGAGTTCAATTTTATCATGTTCCAAGTGAATCAGATCTATCTTTAACATATCATTTTCATGACTGAGTCTTATATTTTCAGTTCTAGCATCATTATTTCTCCTAGTCAAGTCATCTTCATTCTTCTTTCTATCTTCAATGTCTTTACAAAATCTCATAGTCATATCTTGCATCTCATTCCTCAAGGTCACGTTTTCTTGCTTCATCTTGCTTACAAGATTATTAAGAGTTTCCTTTTCATGATCATCATTATGTATCTTCTCATGAATTTCTCTTCTTTTATTTCTAGGAATAGTAAAATTTTATTGAAGTCCTTGAGTGATTTCCTATGCAACCTTCCGATCATCTTCAAGTTTGATATTCTTCAACTTTTCTGCATCCTAATCTGCAAGAGTTGTTTCCAATTTCTTTCTCAAGTTATCCATCTGTATCGGTGTCAGAATCTCCCTCAAGCTGTTAGGCTTTTGAAAAAAGAGGACTAGGCTATGATACCAATTGTTAGGATTCCCAGAGATACTAAGAGCGGGGGGGGGGGGGGGGGGGTGGATCAGTATCTTGTCGATATACAAATTTTCTGACTTTATTAAATAGATTATATTCCAAAACAGTGTGCCAGTAAAAAAGAATTAATGCAGTAAATATGAACAATAAACACAACATAGAAATCACACCATAACAAAAGATTTTTAACGAGAAAACCCGATGTGGGAAAAATCTCAGTGGGATTTGTGACCCACAATATTCACTTATTGGCCAATGAATGGATATTACTTACAATAGGGGCCTGCACATGCAGGAAGGCCAACTGCCTAAATCTCACTGCTTAATTACAAAAATGAAGTCTCACTAACTTACAAAATGGATTATACAAATCCAGTATAATGTACTACTTTAGTTCAGCATCTGCTATGCCAGGTTTAGTACCAGTTTAAGCTCATACAATAACCATAAACCTTACTCCAAAATCTGCCTTAATATTTGCATATTACTTTTGCAATAATCTAACCTTATCCGCATCCTAAATAATCTACAAGATCTCATACTTATATATGAGTCTTATTACAATACGCCTTGTCGGCTTACAAAAAGATATTACAATTAAATACAAAATACAATATTAAATAATCCTATCAGCTGGGGTGTCGGTAATCATCTTTGCCGCTGCTGGTAAACTATTTGCCAGTGCCATAGAATTGCAAGGTTGCCATCAATGAAAATACCTTCAATCACCTACAATTTCTCATTGGAGTGTGAAATGCCAACAAATGCAAATGCAACCTATTTTTTTTGTATTTTTAAAGATTTGGACAAACTTTTGGAATATAAACCTAAAGACACAACCTTGGGAAAATAAAATGAAGTCAAGACCTTAATTGACAAAAGGACAAAGGACAAAATAATGATTGCACAAATGACAATGTCTCACCTATACACTTGGATACTAAGCTAGGTTTGACACATGATGTTGATGACAAAAGAAAAAATGTTGGACAAGGTCAAGACTTCCTAACAACAACTTAGGGTTTGATCTAAAGTTTTGATTTTTCAAGTTTGGCAAACCTACTTTTGAGATTAAATGCAAGAAGGAAATGACAATGACCAGACCTAAGGATATAATATAAATATGATATCATCTCAAGATATGATATGATCTATGGGTATGATATGACCTAATGCTATGATATGAACTAAGGATATGATATAGACTAATGATATGATATGAACTAAGACAAACCAAGGGTTTGGAGTATGCAATAATAAAGCCAATATGATAATGATTTATGAGGACCAATGATTTGAAATATGTAAAATGCAACCTAAGAAAAAACCTAATTTTGTTATAATGATGATAATGCAATGAATGATCAAGACCTTGGAAAATAATTTTAAACCTAAGTGCAAGTGGAGATAAATGACCAAGTAATGAGCCTAATATGAAAGGAAATAAATGTATGCCCTAAAACCTATGCAAAACCTAACCCTAAGTGACATGAATTTTGAAACTAGGATATCCAATGTGTTGACAAGCCATGTTTATAAAATCCTTTTGAATGTTGGATGGATACTTTGAAATTTTTTGGAAGAAGTTTAAATTTGTTTTCTACTTTGTTTGGACACTTGTTTGAATAATATTTAAGCTTTGAAGACTTTGTTTGAGAACCAAGGTTTGTTATGACTACTTTCAAATATTTTTTTTTGTAAATATTTATTTGATATGTTGTTTATGTCCTTTGTTTATGATTCAAACCTTTAACAAGCATGAAGAATAGAATGTTTGTTTGACTTTTGCATGAAAATAAAACATTCAAGCATAATTCTAAGAATAGCTAGGACAATAGTTGTTGAATCCCCTTTCAGTTGGATAGTTAGAATCTTGGTAGCACTAGATCCCCTCCATGACACATACTTAGGCATACCAAGCTTCGAATTTATAGGGACCAGAAGATCTTGAGAAATTTACTATCTCAAGTTGAATGGTACATGAGGGTTTTCTTCGACATGTGTGTATCACAACACTTGAGCCAACAAGTAGAAGGTTTTTGGAAACTAATTATTTCTTTAGTTCGGACATCCATTTAGGTGGCCATACATGTGGCATTTTGCTCTTATAAAAGAGGCCTCCTAGCCCTTTCGGGTTTTACGCACCACTGGGGTACTTGAGGAGATAGATGTTGGTATGACATATCAACACCTGTCACCTGTGAGTTTCCTCATAGATTCATATTTACAATGGCTTGGAAGAGATCAACTTTAGCTATTGCCACTTGGGTCATTCCCTGTCACTTGGCCTTATAGGCTATGTGGAAGGTAGGCCCTCTACCTAAAAAGAAAAAATGAGCATTGCTGATACTTTTCTCATGCACCCAAGACCACGAGGGCTAAGGAGAGAGGATAGTGTGTTTCAACTATGGGACCGCTCACATGCACAAATGTACCTAAACACAAAAGACAAAAGTTCTTTTTAATGCCCAAATTCAAATGTTTTCTAACTATTAAAATGAAGACAATCTGTTTAAAATGTTATGTCTTTGACAACATCTTGCATTAGATTGTATTAGTAGTTTAAGTTTAGTCTTCTCCCAACGTTTTCCAAGTTGCTACACAGATAATTAGTAATATAGAAAACCCAAGCTCTAAAAATGAAATGAAATTGACAAGCTTAAAAGCTGAAATGAACAATTATACCTTAGCTTCTGCTTTTACACAGGTGCTAAATAGAGCAACACAGGCATAAAACAAGCTAACATAGGTGAAAGATAGAGTAATATAGGTACAAAATAGGCTGACATAGGCACATAATAGAGCAACACAGTCACAGGTTTGCAGTGCCTATGTAAAATAGAGAAAATCAGTCAGACAAAGAGTAAATCCTGCAAAATTGAAGCCATAATGAGCATGCAAGCCCTAATTTTTGATGAAATTTGACCTATCTGACCTTAGAATTGATTATGATTGCAATATGTCACTCAATTTTCAACATTTTAAAGTGAATTCCTTCTTATTGAAATGATTGCAAGCCCCAAATAGAGAAATTGAAAAATTTAAACACAACCCAAGTGAAATGCAGAAGTTGTAAACTCAGAAACCCTAATTAGGTTAATGTAAAGAAATTTTGTTCATTAACAATCCTATTTAGCCTATATGAGTTCATTCAACCTTAAAAAACTCTAATTGGACTAATTGTAATCAAATTGAAACTGATTTGCAGAGTTTGTGTTCATTTTAAAACCCAAATTGAGGTGTTTTTGTTCTTTTTAACCAAATTGCATAAAATAAAGGGTTGTGAAAGTTTATTGGCGATTTGGAGGAATTGATTATGTGTTGCATTGATTTTTTGTAATTAATGTCAACACTATCAATATTGGTTTCTTTACTGGTATCCTTCTAGTCCTGGTAGGATGTTTGGTTTCTATTTGGATTAGATCATCATGATCCGGTATGCTCTAGTATGTTTGGGTTATGGAATTGGCTTATTCATGCTACTTTGATTCATGTTCAGTTAGTTGGTTTTGATCTAGTGATCAGATGCTATCCTGTATGCTAGCAAGCTTGGTTTGTTGTTCTAGTGAGGGTTTCACTGGTAGAGCTTTGATGAAGATCTTTTGATGTTATGTATAAGTGGTGTTGGTGCACCTTCTAGTGGAGATTCAGGATGCTGATGGTGATTGTGTTTGAGACTTAGTTGATTGGATCATTGATTTAGCATGGGTGTGTTGGTATTTTGAGTTTATTGGCATTTTGCATAGAGATTGCATTAATGATATGTTGTCATTGGTGTCAATTAAACCGGTAAAAAGTATTCATGTTATTGCTAATATTGTTGTTTTTTTTATATTGGCTTGTAACCGGTAAGAAGAGAGTTGTACAAGATGTTGTAACTGGTGTATGTAAGGTTTGTGAGTTGAACCGGTGAATCGTTGTGAAGGGTTAAACCTTTCTATGTAATGTAACCGGTAAACCCTATCACCTGTTAAACCCTAATCGATCAAGTTTGTTGGTTTATTATCTGATGAGTGGTAATGATGGAGACACCTGTGATCACTATATGAGGAGAAATTCAAATTGGTTTGGAGCATTTTCTTATTGTCTAGGGAAGGAGAAAAGTGGATTGCATTTAATGCACAATATGTGATGGATCCAAAATCCAATGGAGTAGTTGGAATTGTCTTGAAGAATGTGAAGAGATTGTTATGATTTCTAACGGTCAAGATTGAACTGACTTGTTTGTAATCTCAATGATGAGAATTAGGTTTTTGTTGTGTTACCGGCCTAATTGATTTGTATTTAAGGTCGATGAAGTTGTTTGTAAAGGTTGTTGGCAAGGTTGATAGAAAACCTATTGAGTGTGTGGTTGCCCAACTAGTGAATGGATTTGCACTTTGAGTGAAGGCAGATTGAAGCTTAGAAGGATCTGATCAAGCAAAGATAGTGCTACTCAAACCGATCAAGAAAACTTGTTGTTTTGTATCAATTACAACAGAAGTAAAATCCCTTAACTAGGTAAGCTCTAAAAAGCTTGGTTACTCATTAAATCCTCTAACAAGGTGGTCCATTAGCTTGGATTCTTAAATCCTCTAGTGAGGTTACTCCTAACACAATATTGTGCTTCTAACAAGGCATATTTGTAAATCCCTTAACCGGGTGATTCCTAACCAGAATTAGTTCTTAACAGGACTTATTGTAAAGCTCTAACAAGCTTTGGCTCCTAACAAGGTGAACTTTGAAAGAGTTTAGATAGCTATCCTTGTGAGTCCCATCTCACTATGGTTCTTACCTATTTGGGTTTTCCGCGTATAAACATTTGTGTCAAGTGGTGAATGCTTTTTGTGGTTGTGATCTTATTTGTTGATTTGATTAATTTCTGATAAGGTATTTTAAGTATAAGAATTGAGAGATGAATATTTTGAGTTATGATTAAGCATTGTTGATGTTTACAAGATTGAAGGTTTTTACTGTTAAAGTTGTCATAACAGTTAAACTAGTTAATGTCAAGTATTCCTATGAATATTGATCTTGACTGAGATATGTTTACATTGTTTGACTGAGTTTGAGTTTGGGAACTTTGTATCATTTTTTCAATTTACTGATTCACCCCCCCTCTCATTATTCTACCAAATAATTATTCTTTCATCATACCATCAATTGGTATCAAAGCATCTCAGGTCCTCGTAATTTAAAAGCCTAACAACTTGAGGAAAAGATCTTGTAGATCATGATGAAGAAAGAAGGTAAAAAGTTTAACAAAGATAACTATAGAATATGGAGTGATGGAATGAAGATTTACATTAAGAGTCTTGGTAGTCAGTATTAGGATCATATAGAACATAAGTATAGTACACCTACTGGACCCCTCACTGATGATCAAAACAAAGAACAACAAGAAAAACACCAGGCATTAGAAGCTATTATTAGTTCTCTGTCTGATGTTGAATATGTAGATGTTCATGGTCTTGAAACTACATATGATGTATGGAAGAAACTTGAAGATATCTATAGCGGTGATGAGCATGTCAAGATTGCTAAAGAAGAGAGTTTAAGAGGCAAGTTTGATGACATGAGAATGTCTGAAGGTGAGAACATCCAATAGTATGGTTAGAGGATCAAAGAGATAGTTGGAGAGATAAAGAGTGTAGAAGGGAAAGTGGAAAATTCCATAGTAATTAGTAAGGTACTGAGAACCTTGCTATTGGTCTATTCTATCTGAGTTGCAGCTATTCAAGAGCTGAAATCCATTGACAAGACAAAGGTAACTCTTGACTCTATTATTGGCAAACTTACCACTTTTGAACTAAATGGCTATGATGGTAGTGTATAGAAATCAGAATCTGCATTTAGCGCTTCTATCTCTAACCCATCTGTGAGAAGAAGTAGAGATACTAGCCATAGTTATGAATCTAGATCCAACATTGTTGGCAAAACGTCTGCCTAGAGGCACTGGTAAATATAGAGGTAAGCTACCTTTAAAATGTTTTGCATGCAACAAGATTGGTCATATAGCAAAAAACTTCCCTAATGGTGAAAATGATTACAAGAGATAAATTTAAGAAGTAAAAGGGTAAAGGCAAGAGGGATTGTCTTGTAGCTATTGACAGTGGTATTACTAATGATGAATCTAATGATGATTTTAGTGAAGATATTTTGTTTGTAGCAATTAAGGAAGAAGTATCAGATAAGAAGGTACTAGTATCCAAAATGGATAACTCTGATGATTGGATCATTGATAGTGGTTGTTCACATCACATGACTAGTGATCAGAGAAAATTTCTTTCCCTAAAGGAATTTGATGGTGGTGTTGTCAGATTTGGCAATGACTCACCCTGTATGGTAAAAGTTAAGGGAGTTATTTCTCTTAATGGGAAGAGTAGTGTTGATGATGTCTATTGGGTTGAAGGCCTAAAGAACAATCTGTTAAGTGTGGCACAACTTAATGACAAAGATTACCCACTGGAGTTTAGAAATGGTATATGCAAAATCTTTGACAACAAAGGTGAATTGATTACAATCGACAAATAGACAAGAGGTAATCTATTTCATCTCAATCCTAAAGTAAGCAACTGTTTGATTGCGAAAATAGATGATAGCTGGCTTTGGCATAGGAGATTTTGTCATATAAATTTTGACAATATTATTAAAGCAAGCAAGTCTAAGATAGTAAGAGGTCTGCCTTAGCTAGAAAAACTGGTTAATGCTCTTTGTACAGAATATCAACTAGGAAAGATGACTCCTTCAACTTTCAAGAGCAAGTCCTTCTCAGTAGAGCACTTATTAGATTTGGTTCATACAAACCTATGTGGACCAATAAGAATATGAAGCATTCAAGGTGACCGATACTTTATGATCTCCACTGATGATTGTTCAAGGATGATGTGGGTCACATTCTTGAAGGATAAGAATGATGCTTTTGACAAACTCAAGGCATTTAGAGCCTTAGCTGAGAAAGAGAGTGGCAAAAAGATAAAATATCTAAGAACAGATCAAGGCGGTGAATTCACTTTTGTAGAGTTCACTAAATATTGTGATGATAATGGTATCAAGCAACAACTTTTTGCACCAAGGACACCACAACAAAATGGTATAGCAGAGAGAAATAATCAGTCAGTGGTTGAAGCTGCTAGAACTATGTTGATACAAGGAGGTGTATCAAAAACCTTTTGGAAAGAAGTTGTAAGTACAACTATCTACACAATGAACCGAGTTCTAGTAAAAAGAGGTAAGGTCAAAACCCCATATGAGTACTGGTATGGGAGATCACCTGATGTTAACTATTTTAAAATATTTGGTAGAAAATGTTATATTAAAAGAGGTGACTACATAAGAAAGTTTGAAGCTAAGAGTGATGAAGGCATATTTCTTGGCTATTCCACCAAGAGTAAGGCCTATAAATGCTTCAACAACCAGACACAAAAAATTGTTGAGAGTGTTGATGTTCATGTAGATTAATGTCCTAAAATATCAGAAGGAACTAGTTCTGAGAAGAAGGATGAAGATCCTTGCATTTTGCTTATAGAACTTGAAACTATTAAATCAGAAATCGATAAAGAAAATCTTGATGTACTTGTTCAACCGGAACAAATAAACTGAGAGGAAGATGAACCTGTAGAGAATGATCATGTTATTCCTAGGTATGTGAGACTGAATCACAGTCCTGAATAGATAATTGGGGATAAGGATGCTGGAGTACTAACTGGAAGGAG
This sequence comes from Cryptomeria japonica, assembly GCF_030272615.1. NCBI lineage: Eukaryota > Viridiplantae > Streptophyta > Pinopsida > Cupressales > Cupressaceae > Cryptomeria > Cryptomeria japonica. Next base: position 557,283,811 of record NC_081414.1, on the reverse strand, counting down.
AGTAAGAGAGAACTCTTGCATGATATCCACCTTTGAACCTAGAAATGCTAAAGAGGCATTTGGTGATGATCATTGGGTGAAAGCTATGGAGGAGTCCAGTTGGAACAAATTAAGAAGAACAACACTTAGACCATGGTGCCTTGACCGGTAAACAAGAATAATATAGGTACTAAATGGGTATTCAGAAACAAGTTGAATGAAGATGGTTTTGTAGTTTGCAATAAGGAAAGATTAGTATGCAAAGGTTATTCGCAAGAAGAAGGAGAAGACTATGGAGAAAATTTTACACCAGTAGCAAGACTGGAAGGTGTCAGAAGACTACTTGCATTTGCAGCTCATAAGAAGTTCAAAGTATACCAGATGGATGTCAAGTCTGCATTCTTGAATGGGATACTGGAAGAAGAGGTTAAATAGAGCAGCCTAATGGTTATGCATTGACAGATAAGGAAGACATGGTATGCAAACTGCATAAAGCTTTGTATGGACTAAAGCAGGCATCTAGAGCATGGTATGAATGACTTCATACTCATCTGATGAAGATAGGCTTTGCTAGAACTAGTGATGACAATAACATTTATCTCAAGTCTGAAGGAGATGATATACTATTCAGTGAAGTATTTGTAGATGACATTATATTTGGAGGAAATGATGACATGAGTAATTGTTTTGTAGATGAAATGAAGAATGAATTTGAGATGTCATTAGTAGGGGAAATAAAAAATTTCATAGGCTTATAGATACAATAGATGAAGAATGGTATTTTCATTACTTAATCCAAGTATGTGAAGGAGGTTTTGAAGACTTTCAGTATGAGTGATTGTAAACTAGTTGGAACCCTAATGGTTACTATATACACCTAAAAATGGTCTGAAGATAATTAATTAAATAAGCAACTATTTAATAAATCCCCCTTCCCAATTTAATTGAATTCACTAAGCAATTTTATTAAATTTCTCCTTTCCTCTACTTATTAATAAATCTAAGGATTTATTTAATAGGTTCATTTCATAATCCCCTTTAATTAATTAATTGAAATTAATTAATTTCCCCCATCAAATTCATTTCTTCTAAATCCTTTAATTAATTAAAAAAAATCAAATTCATGAGTTGTTGAAATTAATCAGCTTTTTCATATTATTTGAATTTTTAAATTCAAATTCTCCTAACTTCTAACCACCTAACCTAACCCCTTCTAAACCTAACGCATTCCATCTAACTTCGGGTTTAATTAACCATCCTAGCTTGCACATCCTAACCACCATGTCCCCTTTCCTTGAACACTTTACCCTCTCATGAGAAAAGCTTTGTGTCACTTGTCACTAAGTGTTCCCTTTCATCTAACCTTTTCTAGAAGCTTCTTGACACTTGTCACCATGGAGATGACAATGTTCCCTTTCATCCAATCCCTTTTCCTACCTACCACCAATTGTCCCATTTCATTCAAGCTCTTCTCAACCCTCCTCCAATTTAACCATTGATATCTTCAAATCAAATATTGACCGTTGATTCCTGCCACCTCACCCCTAGCCTTGAGAAATCCTATAAATAGAATCAATTTTGGAGCTCAAAGGATCCATCATATTCATCCCATCTCATTTGCATTCTAGCATTGTTACTATAGTCATATAGCTCTTATTTTATCATCTTAGCATTGTTATCATGATCAATTTTAGTTTAAATCTAGCTTATTTCTAGCTTAATTACATCTTCATTCTAGCTTATTTTATAGAATAATCATGAAATCATGTAGCTTAATCATGCTATCATTGCTAGATCATGCATCTTCATCATTTAAATCCTCCATTTAAGTGTAGTCAAGTCACTGGAATTTGCAAGACCAGATCTGAGAGCAAAATTCATACTCACATTTACTAGGAGGTAATAGATCGATTAGCTATGGTCTTATCTTTCATTGACTAATTTTCTAACCATTGCTTGTAATGATTTATTGAGTGTTTTGTGTTGCAGTTGCAGGTATAATGGGTACACACTTCACAGACATGACAGTTACATGTTGTAAATTGTCCAAGGAAGATGCATCTAAGTCTGTAGATGAAAAGGAATCTAGGTGAATGATTGGCAAACTACACTGTTGTTTACAGTCGACCAAATATTGCCCATGCAGTTGGTATTGTGGCTAGATTTTAGAAGAATCCAAAGGAGGCACATCTTATGGCAACTAAGAGAATCTTTAGATATCTAAAAGGTACTATTGACTATGAATTATGGTATCCATATGGTGGAGATTTTGACTTGAAGGCATACACAGATGCTGATTGGGCAGGAAATATTGATGATCAAAAGAGTACTACTAGTGGAGAATTCTTTCTAGGAGGAAGGCTAGTCTCTTAGAGTAGTAAAAAGAATAGTTGCACTTCACAATCTACTACTGAAGCTGAATATGTAGTAGCTTATATGAATTGCACACAAGCTATGTGGATGAGGCACATTTTGGAAGGTTTGAAGATGAAAATATCAAAATCTATAAAGATGTTGTGTGATAATAAATGTGCAATAAACATTTCTAAAAATCTTGTTTTGCACGCAAGTACTAAGCACATTGAATTGAAATATCACTTCTTGAGGGAAAAAGTTCAAAGTAAAGATGTTATCTTGGAGCATGTTTCTACCAAGGAGCAACTTGTAGATATCTTTACCAAACCTCTGCTAAGACCACTTTTGAGTATCTTAGAAGTCAATTGGGGGTTGTCCCTCTTCATGAAGTAAGTTTAACATGATGTTGATTGCATCAGTCCCTGAATCACTTATAGAATATTATATGAATTGATGAAGGATTGGATGTATTCCACGGGGGGAGCATCAAGTTGCAGAATGATGCTGATACACAATGAGAGCAGAATTACGTGTTTCACTTTCACTTTGGCATTGTTGTCAATGGGGGAGAAGAATTATGTGATTGAGGAGAAGAATTATGTGATGGACTTGAAAAGGACTGAGAGGGGGGGGGGGGGGGAGTAAATCAGTGACACCAAAACAAACACAACTTCAAACACTAACCGGTAGATGAACTTAACCAAGCATTTAAACAAAATACATGCTATCCAAAATGAAATAAAAACATCCACATAAAGTAGAACATCCACCATAACACAAGTGTTTATACGTGGAAAACCCAAATAGGTAAAAACCATGGTGAGATGGAACTCACAAGTTAACTATCTATAGTAATAGATAACTGACCGGTTAAGGTCTTACAAAGTGCTCTGCTAGGAGTGAATCTTGTTAGAGATCCCAAGCTTGATTAGAAGCTTATACCCTATTAAGAGTACTACCCTGTTAGGAGTAACCTCGATGGAAGATTTGAGAATCCAAACTAATGGATTACCTTGTTAAAGGATTTGTACAATGAAGCTTGTTAGAGCTTACTCGGTTATGGGATTTGATTCTATTGTAATGATTAGAAAACAATAATAATGGTTTGATTTGTTCTGAGTAGCACAATACTTGCTTGATCAGATCATTCTAAGTACATTCAACACTACTCTTCATCTTAACACTTGTCGCTCTTCAACAAAAGCTTTCACTCTTTATGCATATCAATATTCACATAATCTCCTCTTCTATATCAGTTATCAATTTCAAATGATTCACTAAGATATCTTTAAATAGACATACAAATCTTATGTCAGCCATAGGAAATCAAAACATAATTTCCTAGGTGCAGTGTATCTAGACAAGTAAACATAACTCATCACAAAAATGACCACCAAGAAAATGGTGCCGGTAACTCATCATAAAATCAGAAACCGATTAGAACAGTCGATACTGGTTGGAACAAAACATGTGAACCATTGTCCTGGAATCTTCCACTTGATCTCCATCTCCATCTCCATCTTCATCTTCATTTTGATGCCAACTTAGTGTAGCCACAGGTTATCTCTTAAGCACATACTGATTGACACAGAGTACCGGTTGATAGTGTAAACCAATTGAAGTTACACTAGTAGTCAATGTAATCATATGTGTGTGTGAGAGTATTTCATCAATGACAACAATTGAAGAATACATTACAATCATCATCAAGCCAATATTATGTGTCTAACAAGGTGAATACTTGGTAATGTAAACTAGGATTCCTATTCACCAATCTTAGCAGCAATCAGAGGTGTTGATATTTGTATTGCCATCAATGCCAAAGGGGGAGATTGTTGGCATTTTGAGTTTATTGGCATTTTGCATAGAGATTGCATTAATGATATGTTTTCATTGATGTCAATTAAACTGGTAAAAAGTATTCATGTTATTGTTGATATTGTTGTTTTTTTATATTGGCTTGTAACTGGTAAGATGAGAGTTGTACAAGATGTTGTAACCGTTGTATGTAAAGTTTGTGAGTTGAACTGGTGAACCGATGTGAAGGGTTAAACCTTTCTATGTAATGTAACCGGTAAACCCTATCAGTTGTTAAACCCTAACTGATCAAGTTTGTTGGTTTATTATCTGATGAGTGGTAATGATGGAGATACATGTGATCACTGTATGAGGAGAAATTCAAATTGGTTTGGTGCGTTTTCTTATTGTCTAGGGAAGGAGAAAAGTGGATTGCATTTAATGCACAACGTGTGATGGGTTACAAAATCCAATGGAGTGGTGATCATGTAGTGGTTGGAATTGTCTTGAAAAATATGAAGAGATTGTTATGATTTTTTAGGGTCAAGATTGAACCGACTTGTTTGTAATCTCAATGATGAGAATTAGGTTTTTATTGTGTTACCGACCTAATTGATTTCTATTTAAGGTCGATGAAGTTGTTTGTAAAGGTTGTTGGAAAGGTTGATAGAAAACACGTTGAGTGTGTGGTTTCCCAACTAGTGAATGGATCTGCACTTTGAGTGAAGGCAGATTGAAGCTTAGAAGGATTTGATCAAGCAAAGATAGTGCTACTCAGACAAATCAAGAAAACCTGTTGCTTTCTAACAATTACAATAGAAGTAAAATCCCTTAACTGGGTAAGCTCTAACAAGCTTGGTTACTCATTAAATCCTCTAGTGAGGTAACTCCTAATAGGGTATTGTGCTTCTAACAAGGCATATTTGTAAATCCCTTAACTGGGTGATTCCTAATCGGAATTAGTTCTTAAAAGGACTTATTTTAAAGCTCTAATAGGATTTGGCTCCTAATAGGGCAAACTTCGAAAGAGTTCAGATAGCTATCCTTGTGAGTCCCATCTCACTGTGGTTTTTACCTATTTGGATTTTCCACATATAAACATTTGTGTCAAGTGGTGAATGCTTTTGTGGTTGGGATCTTATTTGTTGATTTGATTAATTTCTGATAAGGCATGTTAAGTATATGCATTGAGAGATGAATATGTTGAGTTATGATTAAGCATTGTTGATGTTTACAAGATTGAAGGTGTTTACTATTAAAGTTGTCATAATAGTTAAACTGGTTAATGTCAACTATTCCTATGAATATTTATCTTGTCTGAGATATGTTTACATTGTTTGACTAAGTTTGAGTTTGGGAACTTTGTATCAATTTTTCAATATACTGATTCACCCCCCCCTCTCAGTATTCTACTAGATACTTATTCTTTCATCATACCATCTGGGTGGACCTATATTGTGTCCGGGTTCATCTAGGTTATGAACCAACTTAATATAACGTGTGGATTGGACTTCTCGATGTGTTTCTGAGATGTCTTATGGGTTGGATATTATTTGTTTGGTCTCAAGCCAACATGTTTTATAATTATGTAATTGTTTTATTGTCTGGTGGCCAACCTTATTGTTCATGGTTGAGGGTTTTTATATATATGATGTAAGATCTCATTGTAGATTATACATGGTATGGGATATGGAATGCAATAGGAGAAAATAATGTAATAATCATTCAGGTGGAGGATTTGGTTGATCATTGGTGATCAAGTTGGGTTTATGTAAGAGGATTTAGTCCTTTGGTATTGAGCTTAACCGAAATTGTATTAAGGCATAGGAGATGTTATCTTTGCAGTTCATTCTTTCTTCTAGATTGTAGTCTATATTTCTATGTAGTTAATGAGACTCCTTTTGTGATGAGCAGTGTGCTGTAGGCTATTGGCCTTCCACAAGTGCATGCCCCTCAATTGTAATCACATACTTACTACAGAAGTATTATCTGATTGTGGGTAGGCTTTCCACTATGGTTTTTACCTTTTCTGGGTTTTCCACATACAAATCTTGATGTCATGTGGATGGTATTTATTCTCTAATTTTTGTTAATGCTTAATTGGTTTATCTGCTATTTTGATGATTGGTTTATGCATTTTGGTATTGATCTTTTGGGTTCCGGTATTAAAGTTTTAATTGCTTAATGTTCTGGTAATCCGGTGACAACTGATTCACCCCCCACCCCCCCTCTCAATCGTCTTCCAGTTATGTGGACTATCTAAGAATTGGTATTAGATCTCTAGTACTCTCTGCAGAAGCTTAACCACTTGAGGAAGATCCTATGATGACTAATAGTTCAAGTTCATCTAGTTCATCTGCTGCTATCTTTCAGAGAGATATTTCTAGGCTTGATGGAACAAATTATAGAGTATGGAAGATTTGGATGGAGACTCATCTGAGATATCTCAGTAAGGAGATTTGGGAAATCATAGAGAATGGTGTTACACCCTATAATCCAGCAAACTTGGATAAGGAGCTTGAGAATGATTGTAGAGAAAGAGAAGCCCTCTTGTGTGCACTATCTGATCAACAAATAATGGGATTAACTGACAAATCATTTGCAAAGGCTATATGGGACAAGTTGGAGACTCTTAATGAAGGTGACCTTACTGTGAAGATTGCTAAACTTGATGATTACCAGGTGAGATATGAAAAATGAAGATGGAAGAAGATGAAAGGATTACAACATTCATGAAAAGGGTAAATGAGATTGTTATGGGAATTTAATGTTGTGGTGGAACTTTGAGTGAAGATGAGATAGTTTCTAAAGTTCTGAGAGCTTTACCACTGGCTTACAAGATGAAGGCTACTGTAATTAATGAATTGAGAACAATGGCTAATACTTTTGTCAATAGAGATACCTTGGTTGGGAAATTATCTACTTTTGAGCTTGAAGAATTCGGACCTTCTCGAGCTATGAAGTTTGAACCTACTTTTCATGCATCTACATCATCAACGAACAAGCAAGATTGGAGAGATTTGTATGCAAGGTAAATGGATGATATGAAGAGAGAAGATGAAAAATTTGAGCAAATTGAAGCCCTATTTTCTAGAAGAGTACCTAAAGGACCGGTAGGAAGTAAGTATGAAGGGAAAACACCTTTTAAATGTTTTGCATGTAATAAGATAGGTCATTTTGCATCTAGATGTCCTGAAAGGAATTCAAGATTTTAAGAAAGAGCTAGAAGATATTTTAAGCCTAACCCTAGATATTAGAACAAGCATAAGTACAGGAAAAATAGAGATAAATCATACTACATAGCGGATGAGGAAGGTGTGACTAATTTTGATGATGAATCAGCACAAGACTCTACTAGTGGTTCCAACAATGGAAAGGAATGGGTATTCCTGGCTATCAAGGAAGATGTTCTGACACTGGAAGAGAATGTACCTGAAGAGAAGGCACTTGCTGCTAAAATTGAAGATAAGGATGAATGGGTAATTGACAGTAGATGTTCACATCATATGGCTAGAGATAAAAGGAAGTTTCTATCTTTGCAAGAATTTGATGTTGGTCTGGTTAGATTTGGAGATGACAAAGCATGTATGATCAAAGGAAAAGGAACTATATGATTGGATGGTAAGCACAATATTGATAATGTTTATTATGTTGAAGGTTTAAGGCATAATCTTTTGAGTGTAGCACAATTGGTGGATAAGGGATTTCAATTACAGTTCAAGGATGGAAAATGCAAAATCATTAATAGATTTGGATTGGAGATTGCAACCGGTATGTAGACAAAAGGTAATATATTTCATTTGAATTATGGTAAGAAGATATGTTTGATTGCACAAATTGATGAGAGTTGGCTATGGCATAAAAGGCTATGCCATGTTAATTTTTATTGCATTGTAAAGATCAGTTCAACTAAGGCAGTTAGAGATTTACCTAAGATTATGAAGCCCTATAATCCAATATGTAAAGAATGTCAAATGGGAAAATAGGTCAGAACCTATTTTAAGAGTATACAAGACAAATCAAATGATGTTCTTGATCTTATTCATACTGATTTGTGTGGCCCTACTAGAGTTAAAATTTTTCAAGGTGATATATATTTTATGCTAATCATTGATGATTATTCTAGAATGATGTGGGTTACTTTTCTAAGGTAGAAAGTTGAGGCTTTTGAAAACTTTAAAATCTTCAAGGCTAAATTTGATACAGAGATAGGATTGAAGATTAAATGTTTAAGGTCAGATCATGGTGGAGAATTTATATCTAGTGAGTTTAACAACTTCTGTGAGAAGCATGGCATAAGGAGACAATTTTTTTCTCCTCAGACACCTCAACAAAATGGAATTGTGGAAAGGAAGAACATAACTATCTTGGATGTTGCTACAATAATGATGATGGAAGGTAATCTACCTCATATCTACTAGAGAGAAGTAGTGAGAACAATAGTGTATACATTTAATATAGTACATATCAAAGGAGAAACTGGTAAGACACCTTATAAATTATGGTTTGACAATACACCTACAGTTAAGTATTTCAAAATATTTGGTAGTAAATGCTATATTGAGAGAGATGATGTAAGGCCCACCCCAACCAAGCTTTGATTAACTTCATTGACCATGTTTGACCCTACTAATAAGTGCTTTAATTGAATAGGATGGGATATGTTAGACAGATAGATTTGGTGAGAAAAGTAATTGAACCAGGTTACAAAATCATTTCACCTTGAAGTGTACATTTTTATGCATTATGGATTTAGAACTTATAGGATCCCAGGATTTGGATAACATTGACATATGTTGATGCTTCATTTATAGAAATCTACATGATTTTAGAATAGGATGAATTTGAGATGATATATGTCGTTATTGGATTTGCAAGACTTTACTATGATGATAGAAATAGTATGCATGTTTTATGTGCAGATCAAAATTATGAAAATTATGATAATTGCTTATGTGGATTTGTTGGATGTAAGGTGTATTGATTTGTTTAAGTGTATATTGTTTGTAGAGTGTTTGATGTGTATTCTTATTCATGTGTTTTATATTATATGAGGTTATTTGAAATTACTAATGTGTAATTGAGATGTGCAGAAAAATTATCCACGTGACCATGGAAATATTATGGAGAACCAAACCTAGACCTATGTACGTTCGTAAAACCAGGGTTTGTCTATATGGAGAGACAACACCCCGTTTGTATAGTATTTTATTTGTAAAAGTGGATGTTGCATGTGTGTTAGATTGAATTTATTTATTTGTGTAAATCCAACAAGAGACAAGATTTCATGTATAATTTTGTAAAAGTATTTTTATTGTGTCACTTGACACATGTGTTGATTTATGTTTTGGTTTTTTTTAAATTGTCTCTTGGAGGGAGTTGTTTAACCATAGCTTTTTCAATTAATTTAATGTGATTCCATAATTGCCTTGGGAAGAGAATCTTTGGAGTGGTCAACTTAAGTTTGACCCAAAAATTAACTTCATAGGGGTTTAAAAGGGGTGAAATGGACACCTAGGGGTAGTTTAAGAGTGTTTCCTAAAGCCCATAAGGTATACCTAAGGGTTGGGAGTAATTTAAACCCATAGTATATATACATAAAAATATATATACATATATATATATATATTGCACCCTAATAGGAAAATAATTATTTCAAATAAAAAAATTTTAAAAAAAAATATCATGGAAGTTCGGCTGGGGCCAAACCACTATGTATTACACAGTGGTTGGCAGGGCTGAACACTGTGGATTGCACAATGGTTCGGCCTTGATCGGCACCACTGTGGGTGTCCACAGTGGACGGCCCGAGGGCCGCCACTATGGGTCACCATAGTGGTCGCCACCACTATGGAAGCGCCCCGGAAATGCCGCTCGGTGCCGCAGCCTCTCCCTCCCCTCCTTCGTGTGCCCTACCATGGCCGCCGCCCAAAAAGTCTTTTGGCCTTGCAAAATCCAAAGTCAAAAAAAAAAAATTAGGATAATATGTACAAGTAATAAAGAATGAAAAAAGTTAATATAAAAGGGTTTCATTTTATATTAATAAATTTAGGGTTTTCAATATGTGATAGCATATTTATGTATATATATATATGCATATATATATATATATATATCTATATATATATATGTATATATATATATATATATGTATATGTATATATATATCTATATATATATCTATATGTATATATATATATCTATATATATATATCTATATGTATATATACATATATATATATATCTATATATATATATATGTATATATATATACATATAGATATATATATATATAGATATATATATACATATAGATATATATATAGATATATATATACATATATATATATATACATATATATATATAAGTGTGTGTGTGTATATACATATACACACACACAGATATATATATATATATATTTACATAAACATATAATATATGTATATTTTTATACATAGGATTTAAATTATGAAAGGATAGGTCAAATTGGAGTAAAGATATTTAATTAGGTGATTATAATGTTTTAATAAACTTATGAGTATAATTAAAAAGGATGTTTTAAATTAAAATACTCATGAAGTTAATCTCTTAGGAAATTTATTTTCTGTTGTAATTCATTTAACTATAGGGGTTAATTTTAGCCACCTAGATATAGGTTTACGAGATGAAACTTTATAGGAAGAAAAAAATATTCAGTATGAAAATTTAAAAGATCCCTTAGTCAATTTAATTTAAGCACGTTTTTGAATAAATGATTAAAAATGAAAATAGACATTAATGAATCCAAGTGCTAGGACTAATTTCATTAGTTCCTAAAATTTTTTATTGATTATTGAAGATTAATAATACCTTCGCCAAATGTTTTAGAGATTTTTAATTAAGTTAATTTAGTGATTAAAATCGTTGAGACAATAATAATTTCTTTGGAGAATTAATGTTCCGCATTAATTAAATTTATTGTTGTCTACTTGTGTTAGTGGTTAAAGTTAACTCCCACGTATTTAAGACAAAACTTGTTAGTGCATTTTATATTTGCTAATTTAATGTTTTAAGTTCTGAAATTCAAAAAAAAAAAAATTCCTGTTCATGCCCAAAAGTTTGGGCATAACAGATGATATCATTGGAAAATTTGATCCTAGATGTGATGAAGGAATATTTCTTGGTTATTCTAATGAATGCAAGGCATATAGATGTTATGACAAGAGATTGCAAAGAATTATGGAGAGCACTAATGTCAAGGTGGATGAGTTGAATAGAAGTCAAACCAGAGTTTATGAGCAAGAACCGGTAGTGGAAATGATCATAACTAAACTGGTAACACCTTTACCAGAACAAAATGTTGAACCAGTTACTCTGGTAGTATCAAAAAATTCAACAGTAACTGAAGAACTAGAAGGAGGAAAAAAGAATCAGAAGACTCCTAGGTATGTAAGGATGAATCATTCAGAAGATCAGATTATTGGGGATAAGAACAATGGAGTGATGACAAGACAAAGATTGGAAACTAATGAGGTATGTTTAATTTCTCAAGTTGAATCGGTATCAATAATTGAAGCATGCAAAGATGAATGTTGGATGAAAGCTATGGAAGAAGAATTAGATCATATAGAGAAGAATAACACATGGACTTTAGTTCCCTGGCCAAAAAATAAGAATGTTATTAGTGTTGGCATTATGTGAACCGGTATGAGGACATAATAATATTGTATGTTGTCATTCATGTCAATATGTGAGAACTGGTATATATGCCAAAGTAAAGTGGTATATTTATTCAAGGTGAATTGACATGTCAAGGTGAACCGGCATGTCAAGGTGAACCGGCATGTAGTCATGGGAATCGGCACATGGAAGCATTGTATGACTACCCATTGGTAGGTAGTTTCCACTTCAGGATTTCCGGTTGGAGTACCTCAAACCTATGTGACTCAATCAGTGATCTTTACGTGATGAAGTTAGCATGATAAAAAAGAATAGATAGTGTTGCCTCGTAAGCCTTGTGCACATGAAGGATCTTGCATAAAGAAGAGTGTTCCTATCTACTTCGGGAATGTGTGAAGTCCATAAATAGTGATAACGTGTGATGGGTTATCAGCCGCCATGAAATCGGTGAAAAATGAATGATGGAGAATGTCTTGAGATTGGATCAAGACTGTTGCATTCAATACAACATGATCAATGGTCAGGATTGAACCATTTGAATTCCTTAACCTAATAGGTCTAGGGTTTAGGTTTACGTTACCGACCTGTCTATTGTCCTATAAGGTCGATGTTGTGATTCTTTTAGAGGTTGTTGGAAAAATATGTGTGTGTGTATCTAAGAGAAGAGATATGTGATTCTTGCCAGACCAGAGGAGAGAAGTTATATCTGCAAAGTGTAAGTGCAGAAGGTGAAGAGGAGCTTAAGCGGATCTGCATTGGCATTGAGTGCTATTATCAGGTCATTGATATACCTATTGATCTTTAACCACTTCAACAGTTGTGAAATCCCCTAACAGGGTAGCCTTAACCAGCTTGTTGAAAATCCTCTAATAGGGTAACTTGAAGCTACTGAGTCATTGATATCCTTTAGCTATTGAGTTCTTGAAATCCTCTAACAAGGTACCCTTAACAGGGTTTAACCCTTAATCGGGTGTTGTAGCCATCCCTTAACCGAGTGATCCCTAATAGGATCGGTTCCTAATAGAACCTATTGTATCTATCTTTAACCGGACAAGGCTCCTAACAAAGCGGACTTCCAAAGAGTTCAAAAACAAGCTTGTGGGTATTCATCCCCACCGTGGTTTTTCCTAGTTGGGTTTCCATGTGAAAAATATGTGTGTCATTTGTGATGCTCTCTTCATGTGATGTTATGATTGTTTTCTGATTAAGTGGTGATGCATGTTGATCTTGCTATAATATATACATCTTTGATGGTAGATTGTCTGTTCATGCATCAGGGTGAAATGGGAATGAAGAGTTAGATTATATGAGAAGATAAGTGTCAATCGGTCTTTGCTTGTCTTAGTTACACGGGGTTTTCTCAGTTGAACTCTGTTGAAGGACTGGTGCTGCTGTTTGTTTTTCAGTGCATAAGTGTTAGTTAACAAATAGGTTTAAGGTTGTGTTTTTTCCTGTACTGATTCACCCCTCCTCTCAGTACTGGTTTGGTACTATTCGTTCATCATTAAGTTATCAATTGGTATCAGAGCATCCTCGAGGTCCTCTGTGTTGTAAGCTTAACTGCTTGAGGGAAAGATCCTATTGTAATGATAAAGACGGAAGGTCCAAAGTTTAACAAGAAAAATTTCAGTATATGGAAAGACAGAATGAAGATATTCATCAGAAGCATGGGTTCTCAATGCTGGAGCTATGTTGAGAATCCCTATGTTGCCCCTACCGCTACTCTCACCGATGATCAAAAGAGAGAAATACAGGAGAATGGGCAAGTCATGGAAGCCCTAATCAGTAGTTTATCTAACATTGAGTTCATTGATGTCAAAGATAAGGTTAATCCCAAAGAGGTATGGGATGCTCTTGAAAATGTCTATGGAGGTGATGAGCATGTAAAATAAGCTAAGGAAGAAAGCCTTAGAGTAAAATTTGAAGACATGCAAATGGTTGAAGGTGAAAACATTCAACACTATGGTATTAGAATTAAAACTATTGTCGGAGATATCAAGAGTGCAGGTGGTAAAATGGAAGATTCCACTGTGGTAAAAAAAGTCCTGAGATCCCTATTGTCGATCTATGCAATAAGAGTTGCTACTATTCAGGAGTTGAGATCAATAGACAAGACTAAGGTATCCCTAGATTCCATCATTGCAAAGTTGACAGCATATGAGCTAAATAGTTTTGATGGCAGTGTTCAAAAGACTGAATCAACTTTTAGAACTTCTATTGTACCATCCAGAAAAGGAAAAGAAGCAAGCACTAGTGGTGAACCAAGATAGAGCAGAGTAATGGATGATGAGGAGTTTCTGATGGAATTTGAAGCTATTCTTGCCAGGAAATTTCCAAAAGGAACCAGTAAATACAGAGGTAAGCTCCCTTTGAAATGTTTTTCTTGTAACTGGATAGGACATATTGCTATGAACTATCCTAATAGTGACAACAAAGATAAACTGGAAAGATTCAAGAAATTCAAAGGAGGAAACTGGAGAAATTGTTTTGTTGCAGTTGATGAAGGTGTCACAGATGAGGAATCAGAAGATGAAGAGAATGAAGACATTGTGTTTGTTTTTGTAAAGGAATATGTGTCAGACAAGAAGGTTCTTGTCTCCCACTTTGATAATTCCAATGAGTGGATTATTGATAGTGGTTGCTCTCACCATATGACTAGTGACTGGAGCAAGTTTCTATCCTTGGAAGAGTATGATGGTGGTGTGGTTTGTTTTGGCAATGATGCACCATGTATGGTTAAAGGAAAAGGGTCCATCTCTTTGAATGGAAAGAGTAGTGTTGATAATGTGTATTGGGTTGATGTTCTCAGACACAACCTTCTGAGTGTTGCCCAACTGAATAACAATGGTCTCACCCTAGAATTCAAGAATGGAGTGTGTAGAATCAAAGGAAAGAATGGCAAAATTGTGGCTACTGGTATGCAGACTAAAGGTAAGCTATTTCAATTGAATGCAAATATAAGTACATGTCTTATGGCTAGATTTGATGATAGATGGATATGGCATAGGAGACTCTACCATGTAAACTTTGATAACATTATGAAGGCTAGTAAGATCAAGGTAGTTAGAGGGTTGCCGGTGCTAAGCAAACTGGGTAATACCTTGTGCAGAGAGTGTCAATTGGAGAAAATGTCCTCCTCAACCTTTAAAGGTAAATCTTTCACTGCTGACAACTTGCTTGATCTTGTGCATACTGATTTGTGTGGTCCTATGAAAATTAGAAGTGTGCAGGGTGATAGGTACTTCATGATTCTCACTGATGACTGCTCAAGAATGATGTGGGTCACATTCTTGAAAGACAAGTTTGAAGCCTTTGTGAAGTTCAAATCTTTCAGAGCATTAGTGGAGAAGGAAAGCGGTAAAAGGATCAAGTGCCTCAAAACTGATCAAGGAGGGAAATTCACTTCCGGTGAATTCAACAAGTATTGTGAAGAATTTGGCATCAAGAGGCAACTGTCTGCCCCCTGGACTCCATAGCAGAATGGCCTAGCAGAGAGGAATAACCAGACTATGGTTGAAGCAACTAGAACCAAGTTGATTCAAGGAAAGGTATCTCACACCTTTTGGAGAGAAGCGGTAAGCACTGCAGTCTACACAATGAACCGGGTACTCATCAAGAAAGGTAAGGACAAAACTTCTTATGAGTATTGGACTAGTAAGACACCTATGGTTAGCTACTTTAGGGTATTTGGTAGAAAATGTTACATCAAGAGGAGTGAACATCAGGGAAAGTTTGAGGCTAAATGTGATGAGGGAATATTCCTAGGATATTCCACCAAGAGTAAAGCTCTTAAGTGTTTCAACAATAGGACTCAGAGAATTATGGAAAGCATCAATGTGAGAGTTGATGAAACCTCTGAGAAACTAGAGGAAACTGGCAGTGAGAAAGCTGTAAATGAATCAGTTGCAACCTTATGGGAACCAGTTGTCAGTCAACCAAGTACTAGTAACAGTGTTCCTGAATCGATGAATGTTGATACTGATGAAGATGAGGATGAAGAGGAAAAGCAAGAAGAACCAGCCAAGACTATTCCTCGATATGTCAAGTTGAATCATGATCCTAAGAAGATCATAGGAGATAAGGATGCAGGAATCCGTATAAGAAGAAAGATTAGAGAAAACTCATGTATGATCTATGAATTTGAGCCTAAATCATTCAAAGAGGCTCATAAAGATGAAGACTGGATCAAGGCAATGGAAGAGGAACTTGACCAGATAGAGAAAAATGGTACATGGTCCTTGGTACCCAGATCGGAGCATAAAAATGTCATTGGCACCAAATGGGTGTTTAGAAACAAGCTAAATGAGGATGGCACAGTGATTAGGAACAAAGCCAGATTTGTGTGCAAAGGATATGCTCAAGGAGAAGGAGAAGACTATGGAGAAACCTTTGCTCCTATAGCCAGATTGGAAGGAGTTCGTATGCTTCTTGCATATGTAGCTTTTATAGGATTCAAGCTATATCAAACGGATGTAAAATCTACATTCCTAAGTGGTGTACTTGAAGAGGAGGTGTATATAGAGCAACCAGATGGGTTTTCCCTATCTGAAGGTAGTGATATGGTGTGCAGGCTACATAAAACCTTATATGGTCTAAAGCAGGCACCTAGAGCATGGTATGAACGTCTACATTCCCATCTTGTGAAGATTGGATTTGAGAGAACAAGTGAAGATAGCAATATCTACTTGAAATCTAAAGGAGATTAGATCCTGATCTATGAAGTTTTTGTTGATGACATTATCTTTGGTGGAGATGACAAGATGAGTCATGAGTTTGCTGATGAGATGAAGGAAGAGTTTGAGATGTCACTCATAGGGGAGATTAAGTTCTTCATTGGACTGCAGATCCAGCAAATGAAAGATGTAATCTTTATCACTCAGTCCAAATATGTCAAAGAGGTGTTGAAGACCTTTGGCATGGAAGATAGAAAACCGGTTGGTACACTGATGGTGACCGGTTGCAAATTATCAAAAGAGGATGATTCCACATTAGTTGATGAGAAGGATTACCGATCAATGATTGGTAAGTTGCATTATGTAGTGCATAGCAGACCAGATATTGCACATGCAGTTGGCATTATTGCAAGGTTCCAGAAAAGTCCAAGAGAATCCCACTTGGTTGTAGTCAAGAGGATTCTTAAGTATCTGAAGGGAACAATTGACTATGGATTGTGGTACCCATACAACAATGATTTCAACCTGAAAGTATTCACAGATGCTGATTGGGCAGGTAATGTGGATGATCAAAAAATCACAACCAGTGGTGCATTCTTTCTCAGTGGTAGACTAGTCTCATGGATGAGTAAGAAGCAGAGTTGTATCTCTCAGTCTACAGCGGAAGCAGAGTATGTTGCAGTTTTCATGAACTGCACTTAGACAATCTAGATGAAGCATGTATTAGATGGATTCAAAATCCCTATATTTGAACTAGTAAGTATATTCTATGATAACACAAGTGCTATCAATATTTCAAAGAATCCGGTTTTACATTCTAGAACCAAGCATTTTGAGCTTAAGTATCATTTGTTGAGGGAAAAGGTTTAGAATAAAGAGATTGTACTGGAAAATGTTTCCAGTCAGGAGCAGTTAGCAAACAGATTCACCAAGCCTTTCCCAAAGACTACATTTGTGTATTTAAGAGGTGAATTGGGGGTACTGCCCCTTCAGGAGGAAAATTAAAAGTATTTGTTCCACATCAGTCAGGTATTTCATAGTCATTTTTTTTGTTGATTGATGTGATTGAAGGATGCTCTCCTCAAGGGGAGCAACATAATGGAATAGGGATGTGTGTGTCTCCACTTTGGCATTATTGTCAAAGGGGGAGAAGAAGTGTAGCAAAGAAGATATCTACAGAAATTGGGGAGAAGATGAGTTAGCAAAGAGATATCTTTGAATATTGCCATCAATGCCAAAGGGGGAGATTGTTGGCATTATGTGAACCAGTATGAGGACATAATAATATTGTATGTTGTCATTGATGTCAATATGTGATATGAAGAGAGAACTGGCATATGTGAGAACCGGTATATATGCCAAAGTAAAGCGGTATATTTATTCAAGGTGAACCGGCATGTCAAGGTGAACCGACATTTCAAGGTGAACCGGCATGTAGTCATGGGAACCGGCACATGGAAGCATTGTATGACTACCGGTTGGTAGGTAGTTCCCACTTTAGGATTTCCAGTTGGAGTACCTCAAGCCTGTGTGACTCAATCAGTGATCTTTATGTGATGAAGTTAGCATGATAACAAAGAATAGATAGTGTTGCCATGTAAGCCTTGTGCGCATGAAGTATCTTGCATAAAGAAGAGTGTTCCTATCTACCTTGGGAATGTGCGAAGTACGTAAACAATGATAACGTGTGATGGGTTGTCAGCAGCCATGAAATCGGTGAAAAAAAAACAATGGAGAACAAGACTGTTGCATTCAATACAGTATGATCAACGGTCAGGATTGAACCATTTGAATTCCTTAACCTAATAGGTCTAAGGTTTAGGGTTTATGCTACTGACCTGTCTGTTGTCCTATAAGGTCGATGTTGTGATTCTTTTAGAGGTTGTTGGCAAAAGGTGTGTGTGTGTGTGTATCTAAGAGAAGAGATACATGATTCTTTCCAGATCAGAGGAGAGAAGTTATATCTGTAGAGTGTAAGTGCAGAAGGTGAAGAGGAGCTTAAGCGGATCTGCATTGGCATTGAGTGCTATTATCAGGTCATTGATATACCTATTGATATTTAACCACTTCAACAGTTGTGAAATCCCCTAACAGGGTAGCCTTAATCAGCTTGTTGAAAATCCTCTAATAGGGTAACTCAAAGCTACTGAGTCATTGATATCCTTTAGCTATTAAGTTCTTGAAATCCTCTAACAAGGTACCCTTAACAGGGTTTAACCCTTAACTGGGTGTTGTAGCCATCCCTTAGCTGGGTGTTGTAGCCATCCCTTAATCGGGTGATCCCTAATAGGATCAGTTCCTAACATAACCTATTGTATCTGTCTTTAACCAAACAAGGCTCCTAACAGAGCGGACTTCCAAAGAGTTCAAAAACAAGCTTGTGGGTATTCATCCACACCGTGGTTTTTCCCAGTTGGGTTTCCACGTGAAAAATATGTGTCTCTTGTATGATGCTCTCTTCATGTGATGTTATGATTGTTTTTTGATTAAGTGGTGATGAATGTTGATCTTGCTGTAATATGTACATCTTTGATGGTAGATTGCCTGTTCATGCATTAGGGTGAAATGGGAATGAAGAGCTAGATTATATGAGAAGATAAGTGACAATCAGTCTTTGCTTGTCTTAGTTACACTGGGTTTTCTCAGTTGAACTCTGTTGAAGAACCGGTGTTGTTGTTTGTCTGTCAGTGCATAAGTGTTAGTTGACAAACAGGTTTAAGGTTGTGTTTTTGCTTGTACTGATTCACCCCCCCCCCCTCAGCACTGGTTTGGTACTATTTATTCATCATTAAGTTATCAATTAGAAGTAAATGGGTATTTAGGAATAAGTTGAATGAAGATGGACAAGTTGAAAGGAATAAAGCTATAATAGTTTGTTAAGGATATTCTCAAAAGGAAGGAATTGATTATGGTGAAACTTTTGCACCTGTAGCTAGGATTGAAGGTGTAAGAATATTTCTTGCCTATGCTGTATATGAGAACTACAAGGTTTATCAGATGGATGTTAAGTATGCCTTTTTGAATGGGGATCTTGATGAGGAAGTTTATATTGAGAAATGTGATGGTTTTTCACTTTCAGATGATAAAAATATGGTTTTGCAGGTTAAAGAAAGCTTTATATGGATTGAAACAAACACCTAGAGCTTGGTATGCAAGGTTAGATAAATATCTTTTGAAGCTTGGTTTCACTAAGGGTAATGTTGATAGTAACCTATATTATAAATTCACTGATGATGATATGCTAATTATTGAAGTTTTTGTTGATGACATTATTTTTGGAGGTGAAGATAAGTTGTGCATGGGATTTTCTAATAATATGGAGAAATAATTTGAAATGTCCATGATTGGGGAAATGAAATTTTTCTTAGGTTTGAAGATTACTAAGATTGACAAAGGTATTTTCATTTGTCAAACTAAGTATGCTAGAGAATAGTTGAAGAAATTTGGTATGGTAGACTCTAAAGTGGTAAGTACTAGTTACAAGTGAAAAAATTGACAAGGAAAGATGAATATGCACCGGTAAATCCTACAAGATACAAGTCTATGATTGGAAGTCTGCTATATTTGACTCAGACTAAGCCTGATATAATGAATGTTGTTTGTATTGCATCAAGATATCAAAGTGATCGTAGAGAAAATCATGAGAGTGTGGTGAAAATAATTTTTAGATACTTAGAAGGTACATTTGAATATGGTTTGTGGTACTCTAAGGATGATGAATTTACTTTATGTGCATATACAGATGCAGATTAGGCAAGTGATGTTGATGATTAGAAAATTACTTCCAGTGGAGCTTTCTCTCTTGGAAAGAAGTTGGTTTCATAGATCAGCAAGAAACAATCATGTACCTCTTTATCTACTGCTGAAGTTGAGTATGTTGATGTTGCTACTAACTATACACAAGTTTTAGGGATGAAGAAAATGTTGAAGGATATTAAAGTGCATTGTATTGGACCAGTAGTTATTCACTATGATAACTCTGCTGCTACAGACATATCAAAGAATCTGATATTTCACTCTAAGACAAAGCACATATCTATCAAGTATAACTTTTTAAAGGAGAAGGTGAAAGAAAATGAGGTTAGACTGGTTTATGTGAATACTAAAGAGAAGATTGCAGATATTTTCACTAAACCTTTGCCTAAAGAATCATTTGAGTACCTCAGAGATAGATTAGGGGTTTTTGCCCCTCTCGCAGAGAACCATTTGATGTTATTTGGCATTAGTCCAATATGCATTATCTGAGATATCATTCTTTCTGGATTGATGTGGGGTGCTACTACTCAGGGGGAGTAGTTAGCCTTGTGATTAAGTTGTTTTTGTTTTTGCTTTGATATATTTGTCAAATTTCTGGCATTGATGTCAAAGGGGGAGAGATATATGTGAAAAATAGAGCTTTAGAGAGATATCATTCATAGGGGGAGTTTGGTCTTTGTTTCAAAACTTCATTGCTATATCTTTGTGTGGGAGATTGTTGGTTGTCTTCCATTGGGGAAGACTTGTTTGACATTTCTTGGCACTTAGATGTTTTTCACATCTAATGTTGCCATCAATGCCAAAGGGAGAGATTGTTGGCCATTTGGAGGAATTGATTATGTGTTGCAATGATGTTTTGTCATTGATGTCAATAATAGTTGTTTTGGTTGCTTTACCGACATCCTTCTGGTCTCAGTAGGATGTTTGGTTTCTGGTTGGATTAGATCATCATGATCCGGTATGCTCTGGTATATTTGGGTTATGGAATTGGCTTATTCATGCTACTCAGAATCATGTTCAGTTAGTTGGTTTTGATCTGGTGATTGGATGCTATCTTGTATGCTAGCAAGCTTGGTTTGTTGTTCCGACAAGGGTTTCACCGACAAAGCTTTGATGAAGCTATTTTGATGTTATGCATAAGTGGTGTTGGTGCAACTTTTAGTGGAGATTCAGGATGCTGATGGTGATCGTGTTCGAGACTTGGTTGATTGGGATCATTGCTTTAGCGTGTGTGGACCTATATTGGGTCCCAGTTTGTCTAGGTTATGGACCAGCTTAATGTAACATGTGGATTGGACTTCTCGATGTGTTTTCGAGATGTCTTATGGGTTGGATATTATTTGTTTGGTCTCAGGACAACATGTTTTGTAATTATGTAATTGTTTTATTTTCGGGTGGCCGACTTTATTGTTCATGGTCGAGGGTTTGTATATATATGATGTAAGATCTCATTATAGATCATATATGGTATGGATATGGAATGTAATAATCATTCAGGCAGAGGATTTGGTCGATCATTGGTGATCGGGTTGGGTTTATGTAAGAGGATTTATTCCTATGCTATTGAGCTTAACCAGAACTCTATTCAAGCATAGGAGATGCTATCTTTGCAGCTCATTCTTTCTTCTAGATTGTAGTCTATATTTCAATGTATTTAGTGAAACTCCTTTTGTGATGAGCAGTGTGCTCTAGGCTATTGGCCTTCCTGCAAGTGCAAGCCCCTTAATTATAATCACATACTTACTACAGAAGTATTATATGACTGTGGGTAGGCTTCCCACTGTGGTTTTTCCCTTTACCGGGTTTTCCACGCACAAATCTTGGTGTCATGTGGATGGTATTTATTCTCTGATTGTTGTTTATGATTAATTGGTTTATCTTCTATTTTGGTAATTGGTTTATGCATTCTGGTATTGATATTTTGGGTTTCAGTATTAAAGTTTTAATTTCTTAAGGTTCCAGTAATCTGGTGACAACTGATTCACCCCCCCCCCCCTCTCAGTTGTCTTCCAATTATTTGAACTATCTAACAATTCATTCATGTATCAAAAGCCTAATAAATACTAAATGAGTTAATTTTAGGACATTTTGATCAATTTAAACTCCTACTCTAACCCTGCAAGCATCGCAGAGTAAGATAATATACAAACTAGGTCCTAATTACAAAGAGCTACACAACACTGCACAAGTGTAGGTCTGAGCTACACATGAGAAAATTTTCCCAACATAGGTTCAATTATCCTCAACATAGGTGCAATTCTCCTCAACATAGGTGCAAGAGTGTGATCCATAGGCATAGGAGCTTTGGAACACCCCTAAAGAGGCCCTTTTCCTGTAAATTAGACCCACAATCAACTTAATAACACTCAAAGGGAAATAGGTTAGTCATTTTCATGCTAGGTTCACCAGAAAATTTAACTTGAAAATTAGGGGAAAGCATCAAAGCATAAAAATTATCCAACCACAAAGACTAAAATGCAATGAAAAGAACTCCTAATTCAATCAATGAAAGCATGGAGATAAGATTTTAGAATCAAAATGCAAACCAAAATGCAAAATCTCCTCCATGTAATTCCATTTTCCTTCTTTCTCCTTCAAATATGATGTTTGGATCTCACCTACAAGGAAAATACAAGTGAAAGCAAGATTGCAAAGTGAAATTCACAGCGTAAGGATAGTAGAAGCATGGTTGAAAATAATGAAGAAATGAGGTTAATTTATAGGAAAATTAATGAAAGACCCAAATTACCATGAGAAATTGGAAGAACCAATTTCATTTGAAATTGGCATGATTAAGAAGACAGATTATGACAAATGCTATGTCAATTTATGACAAACTTCTATGCAAGAAATATGATATATTTCTATGCAAAATCATGACACATTTCTAAGACAATTTATGACAAATTTCTAAGACAATTCATGACAAATTAGCCACAAAATTAGCTTTCAAATTATGAGAAAAGTAAGCATGAAAAGTGGAGCCCAAATTGGTGGAGAAATTAGTGGAAAATGTTAGGAGAAAAAGGTGAGAGAAAATTAGGTGGCCTTAATGTAAACTTTATTAATTAACTCACAAAAATGGATGAGATTAGCCAATTAAATATTTAATTTAATCATGACATGAGACACTTAGGATAAATGAATAAAATTATTTAACCTAAAGAGAAGTGTGAATAGGATTAAAATGATTTAGTCAAAAAATCCTAGAAGATAGATTAAGAATGAATTAGGGTCTTCACATAATTAAAGCAATAAATACATGATGACAATTACAATCAAAAGGACAATTGACAAGGACTTGATAATGATATGATACCGATATTGATTGACAAATACTAATGACAAATTGGTCAAGTATGACAAAAAGATTAATTTGATAGATGACAACTGACAAGGATCAATGACTAATCAATCCAAAATTGACAAGGATTGATGATTGATTAAGATTGATGACGAATCGATCAAAGATTGATAAAAGGTCGATTTGATGAAGGTTAACTTGATAAAGAGATTGACAAGGACCGATGATGAATCGATCACATATTGATAAAGGATTGATGATGATGATAATTGAAGATCGAAAGGGATCCAAAATGGTCCAAATTGATTGATAATTGATCAAGGATGATCAATAATTGATTGAAAATGATAAAGATCTAGGAAAAAACCCTAACTTGACACCAATTAGGATTGACAATGTCCAATTGACATGATAAATTGATGATGACCATTGATTGCAATTTAAAAATGATA
Source organism: Cryptomeria japonica (assembly GCF_030272615.1). Lineage (NCBI taxonomy): Eukaryota > Viridiplantae > Streptophyta > Pinopsida > Cupressales > Cupressaceae > Cryptomeria > Cryptomeria japonica. Next base: position 557,259,835 of record NC_081414.1, on the reverse strand, counting down.
TTGACAAGACCTACTTCAAATATGAGAAATTGGAATTGAAGGGGAGAGAAATGCAGAAGAATGACAAGATGTCAACAAATGATAAAAGATTGAAAATGCGACATAGAAGAAATGAGTAAGCAAGCATGAAAACCCTAAAATAAGGTCATGTGGACATGTTAAAGTATGACACCATAAGTGTTGACCATTTTTAGATGCCTACACAAAGCACACACAAACATTCAAATAAATTCATAAATTAAATCTATGATATGCAAACACTCATATTCATTCGAGATGTAGATTCCTACCAAAATATGATCTTGTTAGAAAGTCATGAGGACAAAAAAAAGTTCTAACAAATTCATCAATCAAATATGCGATAAATAGAAACTCATCTTTTGTTAGATCTAGGAAGCTATAGTTAACCATCCTCAGCCGCCACAAACAAAATGGAATAAAATTTTCCCAATGGTTGTGTTCTTACTCTAATGTAGTGAATTGGCTCTGGAGAATTAAAGGAGCTTAGTGTCTCAAAAAATGAAAGAAACAAAATACCACAAAGATGGAATAGTAGAATCAATTGAAAAGATAAAATGGTTAAAAAGAAATGGTTAGCTACTCATCCATACTATATTTGTGTCATAACGAACAACTATTTTCTCCACACAATGTATATTCATTTAATGTCAAAAGTCATTAACGACTAGGATTAATTTATTACCAAAAATAAATATTAACTAATAACAAAATATGACAATTGAACTATATTAAAGGCTATGATTCTAACAACATTTGACAAGTCTACAGATTGTTTCTTTATCATTCCATTACCACTACCACGTTTATTAAAATTCAACATTGACTGAATAAATAGTAATTATTGGCTTAGTATACATCAATATTCATATATTTAGGTTCATTTTTTTATATAAATAGTGGAGATTTAAATTATGCCCGATATTTATGCATATGTTTTGAAAAAGTTTACACGGATCCACCTTCCCATATGCTGCCATTGTAGAAGCCTCTCAACTTAAAAATACAACTTATATCCTACACAAATAGACCAATAATTGAACACTAAATTTTTTTGACAATTCTTCACATTTCATTGGAAAAATACAAGCTATATAAGGTATTTATTGTTTATTTTTTTTAAACCAACATAATTTTCACCTAGGAAGTCAATTTTTTAGCTTCTTATAGTTGACAAAAAGCTCTCTCCAAGTGTAGACATCCAATATTAATTTAATTTAATTTAATTAATTACCTTGTAAAACATGATTAATTTTATTAATTAAGTTAACCCATTTATCCTTCCAAAATAATTAATTAAACTATATTTAATTAATTATGCCCCCGTTTAATATAATTAATTTATTAATTAATTATATTCCTCTCTCCTCCTAAAATGTTTGATTTATTTTAATAAATAAAATCTCACTTTAGCCCATAAGTCAAATATTTCTCTAAAACCAAATTAGCTAATTAATTAACTAGCATTCTTGATTTCTACAAACCCTTCCACTAGACTCATTAATTAATGACTAATTAATTAGTGATTTAGACTAACTAATCCTCATTTCCATTTCTTTCAATTTTACATTCCTCACACCTACCCAAGCCCACATGTGACACCCCTCTTAAATAAACTTGCATGCACAAGTCATTGACCATAGGTGCCCACACGTGTGAGAATGCTCTTCTCAATAGAGTCACCCTACACTTTCCCCTTTCATCCATTTGTCATATCCCTCATCCTAAACCTCTTCCATTTTGTCACTTTTTCTTACACTTGTCATTCTCATGTTATTCCCAAGATGTGCTCAAACATGTGTGAGCACACCTTGCTCTCTTCCCCATGTGAAGTTTTCTTCCCAATATTTCCACCCTTGTGACACTTGTCACAAAACTAAGCCTTCAATCCAACTCACCCCTTCTCCTTAATCCTATGATGGTGAAAGATGTGATCAAGTAAACTTGGACTTAATTCTACTTTCCTCCATATATTGGATATGAAAGATCCTAAGGAAGTGATTCATTTTGACGAACTCTTGTAAAAGAGAGTCAATGAATACACTTAGGGTTTCTATTATTTTGTTGCTATGAAAGAGAATAAGCTAAATATGACCAAATGATAAACTAAGCTAGGGAGATGAAAGAAAATGACTATGTAAACTAAAATAACAAAGAAATGTAGAACTGAAATTGAGATATAAAATGCAGAATAGGAAATAAAACTCAGATGTACACCTGTCACCAGAAACTGAGCCTAATTGAGCTGGACCAGGACGCTGGGAACCTTGGTCCCTATTAGTGTGCTAACTGAGATTCTAAAATATACAAACTGAGTTCCCAAGATGTAGAACTACCAAAAACTACCCAAAAAAATAGAGGACCATGGCACCCAGACTGAGATCTTCCTCTAGATCTAGACTTGTACCTATGAATTTTGGTTTTTTAGAAGTTCACGGCTCCAGTGGATCTCTGTACCTATGGGTGCAACTGAAAAAATGGTGTATGGGTGGCTATATAGGGTTTTGTCTTAGTCAAACCCCTTTTTTTTGTGATTTTGACCTCAACAAATAGCCGATAATGTATTGAAAAGTGTGTGTTTCCTAGAATCTCATGTGTTTGTAAGATCCTAATGAGCTAGAATACAAACTAGAGTCATACCCTTCGTTTGGAGTAAAAACCCTAAATGAACATAATGTAAATGTAAATGCTTCAAATTGAAAATGCAATATGGATCTAAAGAAATAATGTAAATTTGAAAATGATTGATGTGAAACTCACAAAGAGATGAAAATAACATGAAACCATACCAAACCCTAAGGGAGAGGTACAAACCAATCAATAGCCGGTGATCTCATTATTCTTCAATATCTCCTAAGCTTCAATTTATGATGAAGAAGGTTGATTAAGACTTGATAAATGTTTTATGAATGCTTGATTTACTAATTGTAGACTCCACATAAACCTTTTCTTTCACTTCATAAGAGGTCTCCTTCAATTTCTTGTAGATGGATCCTTCAAATGAGGAAAAGAAAGATTATACATATGAAACCCTAACTTTGTTTTTCATCATAGGCCAACCTATAATTGATATAATTTCACACAAATTTGGATTTGAACATTATAATACCACCAAAACATGATCCCTAAATTCGGGGAGAAAAAGTTAGGACCATGGTGAATCACCATGGTCCGACCAACTTTTCTCCAAATTTTTTAGGGATGCAAGATATCATGATTGAAAAGTAAATCCCAGCTTAGTGTGACAAGTTAAGGTGTTTAGATATGCGAAATCAGGTCTTGAAAGTTAAAATAGGACTTTATTAGGACTTAATTATTAATGGATTAAAGAAGATAAAATAAAAAGGGGCACGCTTAGGGTTAAGGGCCCAATTTTATAATGTGTGGAATGATAAGAGAGGACTTTAGATTTAATTAAATTAATAATTAAATGCTTAAAAGAATATTTAAAATGAAAATGCAACACACTAAGGTAGGTGCTAACCTAAGTGTGAAATTGTAGAACCCTAATTAAGGGTGTACAATTTACGACACTACAAATCCTAGCCCTCCAACTTTTGATCTCAACCATCCATTTTGCCTTCCAAAAATATATAAATTGGTGTCTTCTCTCTCATATCCATAACACAATTTGATTATATCCCTATGTTGTTGGAGTAACCACTTGTTATGCAAGAAGAGAGCAATCTACAATCAACCATCAAAAGAGAAAATCAAGTGAAGACAATTGTCTTCACTTCTAGCTCAATCCATGGAGTAGGTAAAGGTATAAGATTTTGATTTGCATTTAGTTTGAATGTTAGATTAGTGTTTAAGCTTTACATTTTATCCCCTTCATTTTGGTAATGCTCGGTGGGACCCATGTCCCTAGGAACTAAGTTGCAAATTTGAATTTTTATAAAGTTCACAGGTCACAAATTGCGGTTCAGAGTCTCCGATCACAGTTTGATGTCTACCCATTTCAACATCTATGCTCCATTTTCACAATTTGTTTTACATAATGAATGAATTGATTAAAGGCTAAATAATATTGATTTCAATCTATATATGATGTTTTATGCTAATCATTGACAAATCAACATTCTAGAAAATAGCAATAACAATCAAACACTAAGGTTTGTTTTGTAGATTTTTGAAACTAACTGTGATTTTAAGGTCTTCCATTCAGTGTATTAGCTTGCAGAATGATGTCTACATTTGCAGAACACCATCTTTGTAGGTATAATTTTCCCATTTTGACTTATTAACAAGTTTAATCTTTTTTATTTTTGTTTTTTGTTGAAGAATTAAAGAAAACATTCTTAGACCAAATATATATATATATATATATATATATGTATGTATGTATGTATGTATATATATATATATATATATATATATATATGTATGTATATTGTGTTTTAGTTTTCTAGACTTTTTCTACTATTCATAGTTTGATGTTTATGTCATTTAGTGTCTCTATTGTTCAATATTTGTGTCTGCACTTTGACGTCTTCATCTATGCTTAGATTTTTTGGGATTTTTTTTGCTAATGCTAACTAGCTTGTGCAATTTGTTTCGCGTGTCCAAGACCAAAATATAAAAAAATACCGACTGTAATTTTGCAGGTTTAATAGTTAAAATTTTATGTTTGCTCATCATTTTCGCTAATCTAGTTGCACATAGTTTAATTAGAGGGTTAACTTATTTTTTTTTACCATCTTGAGGTAGTAGGTGTATGCTCTCCCCTTGTGCAAACTTGGGGATCAAAGTCTAGACCTACCTCCTTTGTGTTCAATTTAGGATCCCTCAAACGGTGGTGAAAGTATCCTCTCCCCTCACCCTTGTGGAACTTGGGTGAAATAGAACTCACCACCCTTTTCTTTTTATGGGGCTTTCCCTTGGAGAGTTCTTTCCTCTGTAGGGGAACAACCCAAAACAATATTTCCTTTGGGATGCTATATAAATGATTAAGGTGAAAGCCAAGGTCTAACTGATTAAACCTTTTTGGTAGTGCCAATCTAAAAGGGGAAGTACCCACATTTATGTGAGGTATATAAGTCTTCAGGCAGGGTTGGTTAAAGCCTTAAATGGCTTGTTGGGTATTAGAAATGCATTAAGTCCCCAAAAAGTGACTAGAAACCTTTGTGCATAGAAGCCACCCTCTTTTTGATCGAACATTGTGTTGGTGTTGGTGCAAGGGAATAGCATCATTCCCTAAAGTTTTTCGCCATATGTTTCCCTTGAGATGAGACAAAAATCAGGTTGACTTAGCATAAGCTACTTAAAGATTTTTGGGGAGACATTAATTGGGCCATCCTTCTAGTCCTAGAGGCCCCTAGGTTTCCTCTCTTGAAAATATCACAAGTGTCCACCACCCCTTAAGGTGATTTCACACTTGGGTCGATAGAGATTCCGATTTTATGGGCCTAGCACTATCATAATGAGCTTTGACCTTAGGATGTGCAAAAGAGCTTTAAGTGTCTTCATTTTCATTAAGACTAGTGGAAATTGTCTTTGAGGAGTGTTCCCCATCCTACCTTGATTACTCAAAACTTGGCCAATGTGTATTTATGATTGATATTTCTTGCTAAGAGATTGGTAGACTTGACATTTCTTTTTGAAATTTGTGCCTATGTTTTGGCATTTTCCTTTGAGAAACACCATCTCTACCTATCAACATATGGGCTTGAGACATATCGTTTCTTCCTATCCTAGATCATCTGTGCTATCAAAAAAATTGAAACATTATTACCTAACATAATAGTTGACAAATGGACCTTTTACATTAGAAACAAAAAATTTATGACCCTAAGGAATCCAAATAGACCTACAAACCAAATAACACCATCATCCTAGTCACCTTCCACATCATTATCCTTGTCATCCACATTCATTTCACCCATCCTAAAATCAATTCCCTATTATCGTCTTTGGACTTAGTAAAACCATTCCTTTGATCGAATCCATCATTACCAACCGTAATCATTATCCAAGGTCAAACTAAAAAAAGCTTGTCTAAGATCCTTAATATTTTGCAATCTTTAATTAGCGTAGTACTTAAAAACTTTCCTGTCTTAAGTATTGCACTTTATTAACCCTAATAATTTCCTTAAAAATCCCTATCTAATTTTTCTTAGGAACTTTTCCTATCCTAAGTAAGAAGAAGATACAAGCCAAATCAAAGTTCTTTACTAAGGATCTAGGTTTACCTAGTATTTTGTCTTGACCTTAATCCAAGTCCAAACTAGATCAAATCCAAAAAAAACCATGACCTAATCCCAATCCAGATCAAATAAACCTAATCCAAATCCAATCTAAATCCAACCTAATCCAAAATCAAATTCAAATCTAATCTAGTCTCAAAATCAACCTAACCCATCCAATCTAATAAAAAACAAATACTAAGTCCGAAGGTCATCCAAATATTCACCATTTATCTTAAGTCCAAAACCTTGTATCCAATCCATCCACCATCCTAATAGGTTTCCCTTGTATGGTCTACATGCGAGCTCAAAAGAAAAAGCTAATGGATTCTCATACAAGTGAGCTCCCCGATCCAAACCTTCATTATGGGATGCATGAATATAACCAAGAGGAAGAGATACTAGTAGATCAACCCAATCTACCCCATAATTTTCCTTTTCCCTGAATGTCCATATAACCAAGAAATGTTAAAAAATCTAATTAAGGCTAATCCGAGTGCTTTTTTGATGGACCTTGTTTGACATGGGGCTAGACTCCCCCCAAACTTTGATGCTTCCATCCTCACCACTCACACAAATGATGAGTTCCTTCATACTACCCAACCTATTCTCAATTCCATTCTTAACCTATCGCTACATAATTTTTTCCCATCCACTACCATCAATATGATCACTACTCCACTTGTCACCTCTACATCCTGAAACAACACGACCAAATTCATCCACACAAGAATTCCACTTCCAAGTACCACCCAAGTATCCCAACCTCCTAATACTATTTCTACTACTACATCTGCATACCAATATATGAATTCTATAATTCTGCCCACTTCTACCTACCATCCATCTACATCTAATCTACACTATTAATATCGTCCCCTTCACCATCAACAATCTAATGAACCTCAACTTAACAATTTGGAAGAAGAGCTTCAAGACATGAAAAATTTAAGGGCCTAAAGTATGGACACCAAAAGAAAGCTTATATGTTTAAGGAGATATGTCCTTATCCTTTTGATAAATTGATCTTTGTGTCTTCTTATCCTCCTAGCTTTGAAATTTTGAATTTTGACAAATATAAAGGAAAGGGAGACCCTAAAAAACATGCCAAGGAGTTATTCATAGCTTGTCAAGAGGTCTCTTATAGTGATGTCTACCTAAGTAGAATTTTACCAAAGAGTCTAGGGGACCCTACTCTCACATGGTTCTCCAATTTTCCACATAGATCAATCACTTCATTTCTCAATCCAGCCAAAAAAATTGTGGCTCATTATAGGCATAGCAATGAGAAGAACAAATATATGATGGACATATGTAATACCAAGCAAAGAAATGGAGAGACCTTTGCCAACTTCTTGCGAATATGACATCACCTTGTTAAGAGATTCCCTTGGGAGATTTCTGAAGATGGATCATTCATAATCGTACCCCCAAAATGTCCTTATGATTGTATGTGTAATTTCTTGAGGAATATGAAGAAGTCACTCAGAAAGGCTTATCCCTAGAAAGATCATTAATAGAACAAGGTGTCATTAAACATTATCAAAAGGAGTCCCAAGGTTCACATCTTAATAACAAACCTATGTTTTGGGCCAAAACAAGAATGTGGTAAATGATAGTGTTAAAAATACCAAACATGTCCAAACAATTCATGTTCCATCCAATCACATAACAAACCCAATCCACCTCTCAATCCTCCACTTCAACAAAATCAAATGAAAACCAACCCCAACATTTTTGTCATCCGTAAGCCACCACAGTTTGATGACCAAGCAAAATGTGAGCACACACCTCTCACTCAACCTATTGATGTTTTTTTTAAATAACTAATCAAGGCCAACATGGTTCAATATCCTATCACACGACCCTATGATAGAATCAACCTAAACCTATGTGGTACACTAACAACAAATATTGTGAATATCACCACATTAAAGGTCATAACACTAAAAAGTGTATGAAATTAAAGAACTATATGCATGACCTTATTGATAGAGGTGGAGTTGAATTTGAAGGGGACAAATAAAATACATCCAATGAAAAGCTCAATATTTATCAAGATTTGATGCAGGAGCATCCCTTGTTCTGGGCAATCTTGTATCACCTAAAATATTTTCTTTCGGTTTCTTTGTTCTTTTAAATAGTTTTGTTTTCGAGAGTTACCAGATACCTTGGTTTTGATCATTTCTCTTGCAGAGGTGGATTTTAACTTTATTCTTGTTCATCTTCCTTGTTCTAGATCCGTGTTTCATTTGGATCTCTTTCCATAAATTTATCACTTTCGGATTGGCTAGCAATTTTCTGTTTCCCCCGGATGCTTGAGCTTAATGGCTAGTTGGTGTTCCTGGACCTTGTGGAGTGTTTACTTGATTTGTGGATCTGAATTATCATGTGTGGGATGATCTTCAATGCCTAGCTGACCCTAGTGAAGGTCCACGCTTTGTGGTGATTCTTTTCTGGAGTATTTGCATCTCATCTTTGGACCGACCTATCTACTCATTTCATTTTCCTTTCTTTGGGGAATGCAAACTTTCCTGGATGACCCGTATGTTCCCGAATGCTATATAGTGATGTATTTGATCATGGAAAATTCAATATTCAGAATATAGAATAGTATATGATAATTTGAATCCGATGTTTGCTTCCGGATTGATGCATATGGATGTAGCTTTGTAATAAGGCAGTTGCCTGCATGTAAGTTGAATGTTACCGATAGTTGCATTTGAATAAATGAATTGATCCATGCCTAATTTGGCATTCTCTCTCTCTCTCTCTCTTATGCTATATTGTGTTGTTTTGGTCTTTCTATACAGATCAAACTTCCTCTTTGGGGATCCTCCTATCCATGGCTACATCAAGATTCCTTCTCTAAGCATGATAAAGGAAAAGCGTCATCATCTCATTTTGTACCTTATGATTATGCTAATACCAAATCATATTTTGACTCCCTTGTTGGTCAAATAGAAGTAATTAAATACTATGTTAACAACATCACCATCTAAGGCATTGATAGTCCTAACAACTCCAAAGAGGGAGAGTTGTTATCCAAGAAAAACCTCCCCCTTTTGTTTATTGTAATGTAACCATTCGCAAAGGAAGGGTCACTATCCAAGGGGCTCCTCATCCTATCCCTTCATCCTCTAACACTCTATTCACATCTTAATATAATATCCTTGACCACCTTGGAAAAACTCCTACATAAATTTCTATCTTTGAGCTTCTCAAGTCATCACCCATTCATAAGAAATCCTTAAAAAAGATTTTCTTGAGTATTGTGTCCTTGATAATATCAATGCCTCACAATTTTTAGATTTGATAGGAAACCTTGTCGACCAACAACATCTCATTTTCATCTCCAAAGAAGTTCCATCCAATGATCCATCTCACAATTAAGCTCTTCATATTGAAGCCATTGTACATAAGCATAAAACCAAAAGGGTCCTTATAGATGGTAGTTCCAATCTAAATTTGTGTACATATAAGTTAATAAAAAAATTAGGATACCCTCAGGATATTATTGATTCAAAAGGAAAAATCACAATCAAGGCATATTCTAATACAAAAAGAGTCTCCAAAGGCACGATCACATTACCTCTCCAAGTAGGCCCAATAGTAGTGGAAACAACATGTCAAGTCTTAGACCTTGATCTCCCATATAATATACTCCTTGGTCATCCTTCAATTTATTCCATCCACTTACCATTAATGCCTTAAATTTCCATATAATGGTGGGGAGATCACAATCCTTGCCAATCCACACCCCTTCCAATATTGCAAACTCCTTGAGGGAAAAAATTCCCATCATTGCCCTCTCAACACCCTTGCTTCTACACCACCTATTGATCACTCTAACATCACCTCTACCTCAAATTCCACTCAATCTGAGACCATTTTATCACATTTGTCCAACACTTCAGAGATTATGATGTAATCCTTTCACATTGTATACATTGTCAGTGTTATGCTTTCCACCAAAAGTGATATAACCTATTCCAATAATCTAAGTTGTTTGATCATCTCCAAATATAAAAAAACCACCATCATACTTTTCAAGCTTTATAAATTTACTTTTGTCATTGGCCATGTGATTTGAACATCCACTATCAATCGACCATTCATTTCTATCTCTCCTAACATGCAATGTTGAAGCAACAGTTTCAACAACCTTAGATTTAGATTCATCTTTTTGTACCAAGAACAAACAGTCACCATGTTCATAATCTAACTCATCATTTGAAGTAATAGCATCATCTCTAACATAGTAGGCTTGTTTAAATCCAAGAACACTGAGAGGGGGGGTGAATCAGTGTTCTTTCGGAATGAACAATTTTTAACTTTCTAGACCATGCATATATAAACCGGTAAACAAATAGACATATAACAAGAAGCAAATAAACCATCCACATAAATGAATACGATAGTACACATAGTTTATACTTAGAAAAACTCAATGAGGAAAAACCATAGTGGGATTTGTGACCCACAATATCAGTTCACTGGCCATATGAAAAGATATTACATATAACAGGGGTCTGCACTTGCAGGAAGGCACACTGCCTAGAGCATACTGCTCATTACTAAAGAGCCTCACTGACTACAAGCTTTCTGCCAAAGTAAATTACTGAAAATAATCTCAAGAATGCATCTGCTATGCCAAATAGAGTTTTGGCCCTAGTTCTTTTCTATACTGGTTCATAAACTTTGAACTACTACTAGTATCACTTGTCCTCCAAGAATGCTTTCCAAGCTATCTACAGATCATTGCATGATATAGTATTCGCATACAAAATGATCTTCGTACATATATTTTGCATTATACAGTTCTGCTATATTCTCCTATATACATTTTATATATCTTGCCTACTTTCAAAAATAACCTAGTAGACTGACCTATATACCTATTACAAATGATATACCTTATGTCATCTTACAATACATTTACAAAAGATATTCAATGTCGGCCTTGACAATATCAATTATAAAATGATTTAAGTAAATCCTCCTTGATGTCAGCTTCCAAATAAGTATTGATGTCGATGTAGCCCTGAATGCTCCAAATCCGGTATCTACCGGTATATGCTTCCTAGTGCCGGTTTATGACTTCCATCATATCTTGTTGCCATCAATGACAACAAAATGAATCTAGTAAGTGTCAATTGCCAACAATCTCCTTGTTTGGCATTGATAGCAACACTCATGTGAAAAATGGATTCCCTGCCGGTATGCTCCCCTCGAGCAATACACTCCATCTAAAATGTGTTTCCCTAATATTTTTCACATATTAACATACTCCCCCTTTGACATTAATGCCAAAGACCGATGGAAGAATTGAAAGAATAAAATAATATTGTTAGTTTCACTGGAGCTTAGTCATCTTCAGGATTTTTGAGTATGCCTTTTGCAATAACTGAAGATATGTATCCCAGCTAGATTTGAAAGTATCAGAAATAGATGCAAGTCCACCTAGTAAGTGGGTAAGTGTTTCTTTCTCTTGGATATCTTCTGGTGTGGGTTTAACTATCATATCCATGCACTCTTTCTTGTGAATACCCAATGAATCTAGTCTAGGACTTACCAATCTTTTTAGATTTCTTTCTCTTCTCATGATTTTATCTCTCTCCTTCTCAAAAGAAAACAATTGGTTCTCCAAGGACAAAATTTGTCCATCAATAGATGTGGTTAGTGTAGTCAATCCATCAAAAGAGTTAGCAATTTTAGCCATCTTATCATATAACTCCTTCAATCTGCTATCTACATTACCTATAAGACTTTCTATGTTACAACACACTTTGTAGATATTTGTACATTGTTTTAAAAAAAACTCAATAGGGATAAGTTTGTCCTCAATTTTCTTCTTCCCTATTTCTATAAGCTGATCAAAAGTTGTTCTTTTTTCTTCTGTGAAATTGTCCAAAGCCTGTCGGTTTGCAATCTGCCTCAAAGATTGAAAATTGTTGGATATGTGCTCTATTAGAGTCTTGAGCTTACCAGAAGGGCTTTCTCTATCTTCAATTTGACAGTCAGGTAATAATCTATGCCACATAGAGTCTAGTTGATCATTTAATCCTTTATCTACAATACCTTCCTTCAGTAATTTCTGAGTAGCCATCATCATTAATTCAGTTGGACTCAACTCAGAGACTGATTTCTTCTCAACCTGAGAAGTGTTAATTACAAAAAACTTTTCTGGGGAATCAGTTTTACCTGTTGGTATGGACTCAGTGGCTTTTACCTTATCCATCTCAACCTCTATTCTATCGATGGCTTCGCCACTTGGTGCAGTGTTGGTTACTACCGATGGAGTATTATCCATAGAATTTTCTGTGTCTTGTATATTGCCTTGCTCAAAAATGGTCTATGTCGATACAAACTATACACTCACCTTAGCTATTGTTTGTGTTTGAGTATCTATAGTTACTATTGGTTATGTCAAAATTGGAGTTGAACTGCCTAAAATACCTTTCCCTTTTGATTTGTCAGTGTTAGGTCCTGGAGACAACTGAGAGGGGGGGGGGTGAATCAATTGTCCAATAAATTCAAACCAAAAACCATTTAACCAACTTAATGCTTAATACTGGTAAACCAGTTAAGTATGCCGGTAGACAGTGTTAACAGTAAATTGCTATACTGATAAGGTTTAATGCATGAAACATAAACATAAAGTTATCCACAACACATAACACCAATATTTTGTACGTGGAAACCCTGTAAGGGGAAAAACCACGGTGGGAAACCTTACCCACAATCAAATGATACTACTACAGATAGTAAGTGTACATAAATGGGGTCTGCACATGCAGAAAGGCCAATAGCCTAGAGCTCATTGCTAAAACACAAAATGGGAGTCACACTGACTACAGTTGGATGGTTAAATCCAATAAGAATCTACTGCACAAAATAGCATCTTCATATGCTGGATTCAGTACTAGTGTAATGCTAATATGCTTCTACAAAAACCTAACTTCACCTTCAAATGATTTCTTCATGTATACCTCTTCTTAATCTCACATATACCTTCTCACAATTCTTTTTCGCATCCCACATTTGATCTTACAAATAAGAACTTACATTTATACCATAACCTAAGACCAATTTTAGTAGGTCGGCTCTACAAGATATTACAATAAAATCATTTTACAGACAATATAATATCTGATGCAATAACTGATTAAACATGTCAGCTTAATGCATTTATATCAATAATAAATCATCTCCATAGCATGCCATGCTGATCTGGAAAAGATAAACCTGTCGGTGTAACCCTAGATAACCTTGGTCCTATTTGCTAGTAAAAGCAAATATGCAAATATGAATATACCAATGATTAATTCTTCAAAACAAAGTATCCACATGATGTCTTCGACATTACCAAGTGTCTTCCATATCATTCCAAGTGTTGGTGAACCATATACTAGTAACTGTGCAATAGCTACTTGCTTGTCGGTGAATGTTGCTGGATCTCTAAAGTGCTAGTTTTCAGTAGGTGTTGACATCAATGACAAAACCATACCAAAATACCAATAGTCAATAATGGTGGAAGTTGTTGCCTTTGCAAATTCTTCTTGAGATGTAAGAAAGTCTTGGTTTTTCTGAAATAATTTGGTCCATCCCTTACTTGTCTCATTTACCACCTCATTTACTCTCCCCATCATAAGGCTTATCTACAGTGTCAATACATCTTTTCATTTCCTCATTATTTACAACACCACATAATTCCAAAAGTGCTACTTCTTTGATCTCACTATCCCTCTTGACAACATCAAGTCTCCTAGCCTCAAGTTTATTATACAAGGATAAAGGTATCTCCTTCAAAATTTAAATTAAGGCTTTCTTATAGATGTCTATATACAACAAAATAGCCTCTTCTAATTAATTTTGCTCATTCTCTTCTAAATCTTCATAATAATTTGATATATTTGTCAATATTCCATCTTTTGTAATTTCATCAATAAGCTCAATACAGGTCATTGTGGTCTTACTAGTTCCAGTATCATCACCCTTCTTTTTGCTTGTGGTTTTTGGTGTGATTGGTTTCCTCTTTTTCATAGGCTTCCTTGCCGGTGGTGGAGGTGCAGTAGGCTTAGTTACCATTCTAACAAGTCTCCTCTTAGGCTTTGCCTTCTTCTACTCTACCAGTGGTTTTACCACATTCTTCCTTTGTACCCTTCTGAAAGCTAAAGGTACATTATCCTCAAGATCAGAGTTTGAAGTGATAGGGGAAATGTGAACTTGTGTTTTCTTCACTTCTGCAGTACCAACCTCTACCGATTAAGCAACCTGTTTTGATTTGGAACCTAGTTGAGTGTCTATCTTATACATCATATCTTGTACATATGCAGACATCTTTTCTATTTTCTTCTCTCTTCTCTTCTTGTTAAAACTTTTTTTCACTTCAAGAGCCTTCTCTCCTGTTGTACCAAAATGTTTTGTCTTATCATCTAATGGGGCATCTAACAACATCTTTGCATAGAGTTTTAAAATGCTATCATCCACCTCATATCCAAGCTCAATAATCCAGATTTGCCTAGGTTCAACTACCTCCATAAGAGTTTCATCAGTTTTTACCATGAAACAAATATCAATGGAATACTTCTACACAATGTTTTTTGAAATTCTCTCCCTTTGCCTCATGTTTTCTTGAAAAGTCTTAAAATACCCCCAAAGTTTCTCATCTCTGTTGGTACCGAGACTGGTGATAGCTTCCTTGATCTGCATACCTACCGATATGTTTGTTTCCAAAATTTTGCACATGCCAAATTTGGTGCCCCAAAGAAGTCTTGCATTTGTTCATTCTGAAAAGATCAAATCATGAACTAGGAATAAATACACTATTTTTTCTAACTTGTTTGCTTCATGTGCAGATACAAGAAATTAAGAAAACATGTGGGTTAAAATGTGGCTCCCACAAGGGTTGAGCTCAGCATGCTTTAGATCACAGAGAGATTATGCTCCATTGCAGATGAAATGGAGTGGCTATTAAAACCTTAAGGCCAAAAGAAACTTAGAGAAAAATGTAATCAGCCCGTGTAAATTTTTTACTTAGGTGCCAAAGAGGGTTTTAAAAGGCCAAAGATCTTCCAAGTGGTTTTAGTCACCAATCATGAAGAACATTTATCCCACATTGGCCACGCGGAGGGAGTTTATCACATTTAAATATAAGGTCACATATAACTATAGTGTCAAAGCTTACGGGCTTTTGGCAAGAAGAGGCAGCTTGTGGCCCGGTGGACCCCATGCGTGCTCATCTTCAGGTGTCCTATTTTTGTAACCAGCTAGCAGGAGGACACTAAAGAGTGAGCAAGTTGAAGAAAGATCAATGGTGATCGCAGAGATCTAATGGCTATCTCTATGTCATGATGGTTAGATGTTCACCAGTTATCTCCGTGACTTGGTGACTGATGATGTGGTGGATTAGAGGGTATAAGACCAAAGATACGTGGTGCCCAGATGGATCTCTAGAACCAATTAGGGGGTGACATATGTTGACAAGCGTCACAAAAGAGAAGATTAGCTAGGGTTAAAGGTTGAGCAAGTTGAAGAAAGATCAATGATGATGGAAGAGATATGATGACAGTCGCTATACTGCTATAGAAAGAAGCTCTCCAATTATCATAGCGACTTGGCAACAAAGCATGTGCAAAAAAGGCAAAGGGGAAGTGAGTGGCTAAGAGGTTAAAGATTGAGTAGTTTGAGGGTAGATCAACAGTCGTCGCTATACTACAAGATAAAATGCTCGCTGGTTATCTCATGCAACTCGACAACTGATGATGTGGCCGTCTAGGTGGACTCAGAATGAATAAGGATGCACCACATGGTAGAGAGAAGATGAAGAACCAAGGAAGACCAAGAGTAAAGATTGAACAGATTGATCACATCCAACAATGATCGCACAGATCCGATGATGGTCGCTAAGCCACAAGGAAAAGTTGCTCGCCCAATTATCAATGCGACTTGGCAACAAGGTGGGTCCAATCCAGATGGTGGTCCAGATGGTAGACAAAGTGGACCCTTGAGGAAATCAGAGGCTGACACATGGCAAAAGTCTACAAATGAGCGGATGTCTATATTTTTAAGTCAACTTTGAACTTGAACTTTGAACTGGTTCAAATTGGTTCAATGCTTCAAAATGGTTCAATGGTTCAATGGTTCAAAGTTCAGTGGTTCAATGCTTCAAAATGGTTTAATGGTTCAAAGTACATTAGCATCGCTCGTTCTCATGGGCCTAGGAAGATAAAAGCAAACAAGCAAACTAAAAGGCAAGTAGGTTCTTGACAGATCAATGACCGTCGCTATACCATAAGATAAAAATGCTTGATGGATAATCATAGAGACTTGGTGACAAACGATGGGGCCCGCTAAGAAGTAAATGAAAAAGTTAAATGCAAGCGGCCATGGTCAATGCAGGCGATCCAATGGCTGGCAAATATTAAATTGCATGGTGGACTCTGTATACACATAAAAATTGGCTATGAGCAATTAAATAAATATTTTATATTTATTTAATAATTATTCTTCTATTAAATAGTTAATTAGAAAATATTAATGTATTTGATTCATTTTCAGGTCTTTCTATTAATTAATATTTTATTAATTAATTCATTTATCCTATTCTTCTTATTAATTAAATATCTAATATTTAATTATTCCTCTAACCAAGTTAATTAAATATCTAATATTTAATTATCTCCTCCAAACAATTAAATATCTAATATTTAATAGTTATTCTCCTATCCTATAGTCTCAAATATTAAATAATTTCTAAATTATTTAATCGCTTTTCCAACTCACCCTCCATCTCCACTTTATCTTCCCTTTGCCAACTCATCAAACATGTGGCTAAGGAAATTAATATTTCATAAATATTAATTCATCATTTATCTTCAACTTCCAAACTTAATGAAAATTGTGTACATACACATTTCATAACCATTTCCTATATTTTCTCCAACCCCCCTACATCTTAGGAAGGACTTGACTCCACTTGTCCTACCATGCCTAAATCTTCTCCAACCATCCCTAGATTCTCTCAGTCAGCAACCCAGTCAAGGTGAGATGAGTGACACTTGTTCTCTCCTTCCCCCTTTCTCTCAACCTTCACCTTTGCTCACAGCCATCCAAATCTATAGATCTGATCAGGACCGTTGATCTAAGCCACATCATCTTATCCTCTCAAAGTCTATAAAATCAAGAGATTCAGTTGAGAGAGTTAATCTTCAAGAATCTTCAAGATAGACTTCAAGAGACTTCAAATGCATTTTGCGAGCTAATCATATGCATCTGTGAGTTTTAGTTTTGAAGCAAATAGCAATTATCATATAATATCATTTAGCATAATCATGTAGTATTTGCATATCATAGTATCAGTTAACTACAAGTTATCAGCCCATTGTTCATATGCCATCTTGGAAGCCAACAGTGCATTGTCTGAGAGCACACCATCTGCAACTAGGAATAGTGGAGTTAGGACACAATGAGACATAAGCCATGAAGGTAAAATAATGTTTTATTTTAGTATGTATTTCATGTAGTTTCATTGGTGGATTTTGGATTTCCTATATGAATTTCCATTGTATTTTGTGAAACTAACTTATTACAGGTAACATTCTAAGGATGAAGTTCAAGCTCACACATTTTGGCACCCACAGTGGGGCAAGACCTCGCATATACCTTTAAAAAAAAAAAACTCACAAAAAGTTAAATCAACGCATTTGTAATGTAGATTCACGCATGTGTGAATTCTGACAATGCTTTTGTTCGATAGGTTAGCCATATGTCATGCAGGTTAGCACTTTTATCTAAAAAGCTATGCATTTGCATCATAAGTTAGCACATATGTCATATAGGTTAGTGCTCTTGTCTTAAATTTTATGCATTCGTATCACAGGTTCACGCATTTGCATCATAGGTTAGTGCATATGTCAAAGAAATTGCACTTTTGTATCCACAGAGCAACGCTTTTCCAGTCTAAGTTAGCACTTTTGATCTGCAGGTTAGTGCTTTTGAATAGAAAGATAGTGCATATGTTAGGTTAGCGCTTCTATTTACAAAACTGACAAAATTTTCTTGCAGGTCCGAATGTCCAAGAAATTAGATTTGTCATATTACTAACATGTGTGTGTAGGATGGCATTTAAGGCAAATTTTATGCATTTTATCATCTAGCTAATTAAAAGTCTTCATTTGGGAAGTAATATATCATATCTTGTTCACCTAGTTTAACTAAGAGGATGAATTGATAGCATGCAACTTGCATTTTTGGTATTTTCTCTAAAATAGTTGCACATAGACTTTTAAAAGGGCTAAAATGAACACCATGCTTGTTGGAGCAACATCTCCAAATAGGACTTAGCCAATAATTGCTTTGAAAAGGATAAAAAGAACACTTGTATTTAATGTCTCAAAAGTGGTAGGTATATGCTCTCCCCTTAATTGGGTGACCAAAAAGCCAAACCCACTCTTTTACGCTTTCTTTACTTTCAAGAAATTAAATCCTTATAGAGGGTTTGCCTTCCCGAGCTGCCTTGAGGGGGCCAGTGAGAGGGGAATGACCTAAAGTGGAAATAGGCTAATACTGAGTCCTTCCAATCCACTATAAATAAATCATGTTTATGACGAAAGTCCCAAACAACATGTGCTGATAAGTTTATACCGACACTATGTTTCCCCTTAAACCCTATGGAGCATAACCTCTATAGGCTAGGAACCTTCTGTACTTACAGAGCTAAAAGTGCCACATGTATGGCCACATGACCAGAAGCCTTTACTAAAAACCACTTGTACTAGTTGCCAAAATCCTTCTAGTTGTTGGCATAGGAGGTCGGACCTATGAAGCGACTCACATACATACAGTTCCTAGTAGAGATATAGAGTTTGCCATGGGGAGATTTCATGGAAACTGGTGCTTGGTTGCCTCGAAGAAGTGAGTGTTGAGGGTGGAGCCAGTGGGGTCAAGCATCTAAATATCTGCTTTAAATAGCGTAGCCTCGGGGGAAACTCCACGTGAGATTCAACAACTATTGTTTCAGCCTGCCATAGGGATTGTACTTGCTTGTGCATTTTGTTTATTAAACATTGTGTCTTCTATGTCTGTAAAATGTTCTAAATGGTCAAAAAATTGAAGAAAAATTATCATCTACAAGAGAGCAAAAATCCAACAAATTTCTAAAAAAGTTTGATCAAAAGGGTAATACAAAAGCTTTTCAATACTTGAAACACCAGACCCAAAATCAAGTTGTCAAAACATGAATGTCAAAATAATTCTTGAAGTAGGTTTGTCTCTAAACCATCACATACTTTTCAAACTAGCTCAAACAACTAGGTTACTAATCCAACAAGTTATACTCAAAAGGTTCTATAAACATCAACATTTAACAAGCTATCGATTCAACTATCTTAAGTGCAAAAATCAACATCTTTGTCAAGTTTCTCATCAGGATAGTAAAATCCTCTATCACGAAGCTTGATCAAATCTATACTAGGTTCTTAATCTTGGATATATCTTTCCTATTTTCAACCTAGGTTATATCAAAACCAAAATCGCACCAACTTTGGAATCAAACAAACTTGTGAATTGTCAAATGCTTATATGACTTTTAAGTATCACCTTAAGAAAAGAAAACCCAGTTATAAAGCTACTCAAAAAAGGATAAGATTCTTGTATATCAATAGCAAGATCTTATTGAAACATAGGACATTCTTACACCGTTTTCATCACTACTTACGTGGCTACGATACAAAATTTGATGGTGAAACTCTACAAAGATGTGCCTTTCAACAAAGAGACACTTTATCCCAACGAACAAACAATAGTGGTAAGATCAACAAAGAATATCTTCCTAAACCAATAATCACCTATTGACTTTGTCTTTTGGGAATTTCAACAATATTGAAATAAACACATGCCAGTTTGGACTAGAGCCCAACACGAGCAACTTAGAAAACAAAAACAAATGGAGGAAGAAGATACTCCTATATTCCACACTTTTGGATTTACCATTGTTGACGAAGAAGCAGTCAATAGCACCATTAGAGACCTTGAGAAAGATTTCAAATTTGATAGGCTAATGGAAAAATTGTTGGCAAAACAAAAAGAAAAATATCTCTTGATGTTGGCAAAATCTGGAGCTAAACTACCACAAGACTTTAACATGGAAAGCTTGAAACGAGATGCAGAGACAAGTAACACCCAAAACATAGATGATCCAAATAACAAGGACATAAACAAAGAAAGTAATAGAGAAACAAGGAAAGAAAGGGATGGTAGTGACAAAAAGACTCACGAAGAAACAAGAAGAAACTATGTAGATAATCCCTTATCAAATCTTACTCAACAAATACAAACTCTTCAACAATAAATACAAGACATGCAAAATGGGATAAGCTCCAAGAAATATTCATTAGAAGATATATGCCCATATCCTTTTGATAAAAATCTGAATATGATACCATTTCCACAACATTACGAGGTTCCTAAATATGACAAATACGATGGAAGATCTGATCCTCAAGATCACATTAGGGAGTTTTGTACTATGAGCATGGAATTTGCTCACGATGAAACTTACCTTATGCATCTTTTTCCTAAGATTTTAAATGGACAATCAATGGAGTGGTTTTTAATATTGACATCCAGAATCAAATCCTGAATAGGTTTATTTCACAATATTCCTACAATATAAGGAATGAAATAACAATGCTAGATCTTTGCAATGTTAAACAAAAGAATGGTGAATCTTTTATTATTTTCTTACAATGATGGAAACACATGTTTAATAGGTATCCCCGAGATGTACTTGATCAAGAAAAAATGGACATATTCATTGATAATCTTATCAGTGAAATGAGTTATCGACTAAGGATGCAATGTCCTCCCTCTTTTGCCAAAATGATTGAGAATGGACTAAAAATAGAGAATGCAATGGTAAAGAAAGGAGAACTAAAACTTTACAATAATTTATACAACAACAACAATAATAATAATAATTTATATATGGAACTTCTCAAGATTTCACCTATGCATAAGGACATTTTGGAGAAAGCTTTAGTGGAGACAACAGTTTCAAAAGATTTGGATATATATCAGTTCCAAAATATGGTAGGACACCTCATAGCTCCTCATTGCTTATCATTTTCTGAAAATGATGATGTATCCTTGCAACATCCTCATAATGCTCCCTTACATGTTTAAGTCTCCATAAATAAAACTCATGTCAAACGTGTGCTCATAGATGGAGGAGATGGATTAAACATTTGTGCATTAAGTTTGATAAAAGGTTTGGGATATTCAGAGAATGCAGTAGACTCGAAAAAGAAAATAACCATCAAGGCTTATGATGAAGCAGAACATTCTTCTAAAGGGACTGTTGTGCTACCAATAAAGATAGGACCTATGGAAAAGGATACATTGTGTCAAGTTTTAGATTTGAACCTCTCCTACAATATTCTTCTAGGAAGACCATGGATTCACAAGATGCAAGCAGTTCCTTCTACATATCATCAATGTGTAAAATTTCCTCACGAAGGAAAAGAAATCACTATAATTGAAAATCCTAGTCAATATTGCAATAATTTGAAGCCAACACAAGATACAAGAGATCCACATAACAGAGAATCAGTATATCCTACTAAGGAAATTCATGCAAAGTTATGGGAAACTTTTGAAGAAAAGCTCAAGTTAAATGATGAAGAAATGGGAAAGTATTCTTTGCAAAATTTTCCACTTTCCCCTAAGTCATACAGGAAACCTACAGATATTCATTCAAAGGCATCAGGAAAATCAAAACATATGTTTAAAGGAACCTTTGTTAGTGCTGGAACTCTTGAAGAGGAAATGAAGACAAAGACATTCTTGGTTGGTTATACAAAGATGAAGATAAAACTATAGCAACAACAACAGAAGTCAATATTCCCATAAAACAATATGGCTAAGGATATGAAATCATGCAAAAGATGGGATATGAAGGAAAATGACCAATTGGTAAGCAACATCAAGGTATTTCAAAACCCATTTGTCCACACTCACAATCCATAGAAGATAAATCCGGGCTAGCATATCTGAAGTCTATTCAAAAGCAACATAATCATCAACAACAAAAATGGAGAAAGAAAGCAGTTTCTAAAGAAGAAAATTGGCAAGAAAAGCTACATCAAGCAACCGAAATAGTAACCAATAAACAAAAGAAGCAAGAAGAACATGAAAAGAAAGAGGAGGATATCATCATCCAAGGTGAAGAAAAATCTTGTCAACAAGTTTTGAAAATACAAACAAAGGCAAAATATTTACAAGATATTCCAGAAGCAGTAAAAATAGAGATGGCAAAAATCAGAGAACTCTTTGCACCATACGACATTCTAGTATGGTATAGTGGAGTAATCTTGGATCAGGATTTAGAAATAGACTCCAATGAGTATGACTGGAGTCCATATGTCTTATCCACTACATCAAGTAAAGATCATAATGAAGATCAAGTAGCTATCATGAAAGAAGACTTGTCTATAGCAGAACAAAAGATGAAGTTAGAAAGAAGGCAAGAAAAACTCAGAATCCAGAGAAAAGAGGCATATGCAAAAAGGAAAGGAAATGACAAAGACAGAGAAGTAATGCCATAGAAGCACAAACATGGATCAGATATGGAAGAACCATGGAAGAACTAAGGGATAGTCAAGTGGGACTAACTATTAGTCTAGAAGAAGTTGAGTTTGAAAGGAGACAAAATCTATTAAAAGAATCTACTTCATCATGTGCACAAATATGTCAACTCCAAAATGCAAATGAGGTAAATCAAGAAGGAATTTGCAGTATCAAAGATGTGTGCGTGGATATAATCCATTCGTTTAAGGGACAAATGTCAGTTGAAGGACCACTTGAGTGTGAACTACCAAATGCTAATATTAATCTTGTTAAGACTAATTCAAAAACGCTTGAGAAAGACAATTCTCAAAAACATTTAATCTGTGACAATACCTCTTCTATGCCAAGCTATGATCATTATTTCATGAACGTTGAAACACCTAATGACAATAGTGATTATGATTTACCCCTTCTACATCCTGAACTAATTGATTGGGATAATTTAGACAACCCTGAACTAAATGTCTTTTCCAATGATCATGACTTAGTCATGTACCTTAACATTGTTGAACCTATCCATCCTAAGATATCTTCCATTGTAGAATCAAGTGATGTTTCTCATAGCCAGGAGAATGCCAAACTTTCTAGTCACAAAAGTGAAATAAAACAAGGAAAGAGACCTATTGTTGAAAACCATTTCATGGAAACATTAGATCAATCAAAAGATAAAACAAAGGGCATATCTGATGGTGAAAACCTCCTAGAGGCACCAGAAGATGGAAAGTTTGACATTTTTCTTGCATATTTTCAAGAGAGATCTGCTATCCTGATAGAACCAATAGAAGAAGTAAACATTGATACATCAAAAGTTCCTAAAATACTTCATTTCGCTGCCTCATTATTAGAAAGAGAGAGGAAAAAGTACATGGAATTCTTTAAGAAAAGACCAATAAATTTTGCTTGGTCTTATGAAGATATGCCAGGACTTAACCCAGATCTTATCATGCATCATCTTAATGTGGATTTAAAAGCAAAACCTATTAAGCAAAAGCTAAGAAAGATGCATCCACATATTGCTCTCCTTGTCAAAACCAAGCTCAAGAAACTATTAGAAGTGGGTTTCATAAGACTAGTTGCTTATCCATAATGGGTCTCAAGTATCATACCAGCATCAAAACCAGATAAGAGCATAAGAGTCTGCATATATTTCAAAGATCTAAATAAAGCATGTCCAAAAGATGATTTCCCCTTACTAGACATTTTATATCATAGTGGACTTATCAGCAGGCCATGAGATGTTTTCATTAATGGATGGCTTGTTAGGATATATTCAAATAAGAATCACACCTAAAGATCAAGAGAAGACATCTTTCACCTGTGCATGGGGAACATATTGCTAGAATGTTATGCCATTTGGGCTTAAGAATGCAGGAGTGGCTTATCAAAGGGATATGATGACATTTTTTCATGACATGATGCATACATTCATGGAAGATTATGTCGATGAAATACTTGCAAAATCTCACACAAGAAAAGAACATTTGAACATTTTAAGCAAGATTTTTGACAAGGTAGAAAGATATCAATTGAGATTAAATCCAAAGAAATGTGCATTTGGAGTAACCTCTGGAAAACTCCTTGGATACATTATATCAGCTCGTGGCATCGAAGCAGATCCTAGAAAAGTTAAAGCTATCATGGAGATGAAGTCACCCAACAACATAAGTCAATTGCGATCTTTACAAGGAAGGTTACAATCAATCAGGAGATTTGTTTCTCAATTGGCTGATAGATGTCTTCCATTTACCCATCTTCTACATAAAAATGTTCCATTCAAATGGGATACAAAATGTGAAGAAGCTTTCTTGCAAATAAAAGAATATCTTATGAGTCCTCCAGTACTAATATCACCAACCAAGGGGAAACCATTATTACTCTATGTCTCAGCAACAAGTGTATTATTAGGCGCTCTCCTAGCTCAACATGATGATGAAGGAAAAGAAAGAGTAGTTTATTATATCAGCAGAATGCTTGTAGGCTATGAGTTAAATTATTCCTTAATTGAAAAGATATGTCTAGCAGTTGTAATTGCAACCCAGAAGCTACGACATTATATGTTGATTCATTATGTAAAACTAATAGCAAAGATAGATCCTCTCAAATATCTATTGAGCAAGTCAACATTGACAGGGAGACTAGCCAAATGGGTTATGATACTAATTGAATTTAACATAGAACATGTTGACCGAAAAGCTATCAAGGGACAAGTCATCGTTGATCAGTTGGTTGTTGCACCTCTAAACAATAACATGCCTTTGCACATTGAATTTCCTAATGCAGATATCTTGACAGTAAGTACAAAATTTTGGGAATTGTACTTTGATGGTTCTTATACTCAATATGGATCAGGTGTAGGAATATTTTTCATCACACCTCAATGACACACAATTCTGAAATCATATAGAATATGATTTCCATGCACCAATAATACTGCAGAGTTTGAAGCATTGGCTATAGGGCTTAAAATGTCCATTGAATGGAATATTAAAGAATGACATGTTTATGGTGATTCACAACTTGTCATAAATCAAATAAATAATGAATATCAAACAAAGGATGATAATATTATGCCATACAAATAGCTAATAGAGGAATTTAAAAGACACTTTAAAGAAATCACATTCACCTAGATTCCCAAAAATGAGAATAAAGCAGCAGATGCGATGGCTACAATAGCATCTCTCTTGCAAAATAAAAAGAATCAATAGTGTTACAAATTTCTCATGGAAGATATCTTAACCCCTACTATCCAATCCTAGCATACCTATCAAATTTTCCATATATCAGGAACTAGTGAATCCTTATACGGTCAAACCTACCAATATTTGAAAGATCATATCCTTCCTCTAGAATTATCTCATAATCAATGAAGAAACTTTATCTATCAGTCCTCTCACTATACCATTATTACTGATATCCTATATAGGCATGGTCTAGATGGTACATTATTGAGATGTCTTGAAAAAGATGAATCTGAGAGAGTTCTTAATGACATTCATGCGGGTATTTGCTATACACACTCAAGTGGTTTAACATTGGCTAAGAAACTTATCTGTATGGGTTACTTTTGGCCTACTATGGAAAGATATTCATTCATCTATGCTAGAAAATGTAAGCAATGTCAGATCCATGTAAATCTAATCCATGTACAAGCACAAGAGTTATATCCTATGACAGGATCATGGCCATTTTCACAATGGGGCCTTGATTTGGTAGGAAAGATCAATCCTTCATCTTTTAATGGACATAATTTCATTCTGATTGCTACTGAATGTTTTACTAAGTGGATTGAAGCAGTTCCTTAAACAACACTAATAGGAAAACAAATATCATCATTCATCTTGAATTACATAATATGTCGCTATGGCGTTCCTATGACCATTATCATTGATAATGGAAGACCATTAAAAAATCAAGATGTGAAAGAACTATGTGAATAGTTTCATATCCAACATAGGTTCTCTACTCCATATTATCTTGTAATGCCCCGCTAGGAAACCTCGAAGGGATAAATCTAAAACACTCAAATGGAGTGTAAATATTTTTTTTTAATAATATATTCATAAGACATAGCATTAAGATGCTTTGGAGTTATCTAATTCTTAGATAACATGGCAGAAGACTAAGTGAACCTAAGGAGTTTCCCAAAGTGATTACGTAACCTAACACCTAACTCAACTCATGACATTTGATCCAATTAAGGAGGATATCTTAATTACATGTTATTACTTGAAACATGGATAAAATTTGTTTAGTGAATTGACATTGTAGAAATTAGGAAGCGTTCATCTATTATGGTTGAAGATGAGGCTAACATGAGGAAATTTACCCAATGAAGTTAAAACATAGATAACTTAAGAATCCACCCATTAAGGTTTAAATATGGTTAACTTGGCGAGTCCATCCATTTTAGATACAATATAACTAATATATCGAAGTTCATTTATAGAGGTTAAAATGTAAATAGCCAAATGAGATCTTCCATTGTAGTTAAAATATTGCTAAGGTTAAAATGTAATATAACCATATGAGTTCGTCCATTATAATTAAAATATAGCTAATAAGATGAAGATCATTTATTAAGGATAAATTGTAAATAACATAATGAAAGCTCATCCATTAGGGTTAAAACATAGATAACTTAATGAGTTCACCCATTATAGTTAAAATAAGGTTAATATGAAGAAATACATTTGCTAAGATTAACATATAAATAACTAAATGCGTTCACCCATTTTAATTCAATTATAGCTATCAAGATGAAGTTCATTTTTTAAGGTTAGAGTGTAGATAACAACATGAAGTTCATCCATTAGGATTACAATTTAGGTGATATGATGAGTTCATCTGATAACTTTTAAACCATTCATTACGTTCAATTTTGTATTAAACACATAACATGTACCTTGTTCCAAAACGCTCTATTAACAGCATCATATCTATGAGGTCTTTTCATGCATACGTATTTTCATTAACATTAACAAAGTTCATTCCTTCATGATCCATTTATTGCATTTAACAAGATGACTATATTCATGCATTCAAAAAACTAACTTCATTAAATCCCCATTATACACTTACATAATGCATCCATACATGCTAGCACTAAGTATGAAACATGAGAGACAAAAGCATCGCATAACACATAAATGATCTTGGAGTTCACCCCTAGAGGGCTACATCTCCTGGTCTGCTCAACTGCAAGACCCCTCTGATAATTAATAAGTTAAGGTTACATAAGGTTCATGTCATTTACATTCCTGCCTTTTAGGTGAACACAACCAATATGCAAACGACTACTTCGGTCGATAAATCCTAAATGATCCCTACATATAAACAGATCCCACTGAGCATATTAAAAGCTAATACAAAGGTCTCTTATCTGATGGTACTCTAACTAGGATACTGACCAACCTAGGGCCAACCACAATTTAGCCAGACAACAGGGTCTAGACATACATATCCGGGTATTGCCATGACTTTAAACAAAAGCAGATACAAAAATTAGAAACTTGCAACAGCAATAACCGAAAAAAAAAAAAAAATCTTTTCCCATACTGATCTAAACATTTAAAGGTTGATCAAGTTTTCTAAAAGATCTAAGTTCTCAAAATACAGAAACACAAAACACAAAACACCATTACAAGGTAATTTCAATACCACAATTGCACTATTACAATCTTGCGTATTTCCCAATTCAAAGGAAAACATAAATTAACAATTTATTCTACTAAATGAAAATATCATTTTCTTGCCAAATTTTCCTAACGATACTTTATTTAAATTCCTAATATTTCCAAAAGTATATTATTTATGTTTCCAAAAATGATATAATATTCCTATTTTCCAATTATCCAAAATAATTATTAACTAGCACATATTATTAACCACTAGATAATAACACATAACCATTAATAATTTACTAATACACAATTCCAAATTTAAAATTCAATTAATATACCTTTATATTAATCCCCATTAATAAAATATATATATTAAAATAATTTAATAGTTCACCGCTACCAAATTAATTATTATTTAATACATATTTATTAATCCTCATTAATAAACTATGTATTGATAATAATTAATAATAAAAGAAAATAAATAAAAACTATTAAACTAAGTTTTAGATGTCATAGGTTTTATTATTATTTTTTAAAATAATAATAATAGAAAAAAACTTTAAAAAAAAAAAACTGGGGAGGCCACTACAGGGCCCACCTCCCATCACGGGAGAGGCCCACAGCTCCCCCCCCCATGGTCACCGCGACGCCGCTCATTGCAGCCACCGTGGGCACTGCTCCCTGCGGCCACTGCGGGTGCCACTCACTATGGTCACCGCGGGTGCAGGGGAACCCTACGGAATCTCCTGTGGGGAGGAGGTAAGGGGAGGCGGCGCGACACGAGCTTCGGCTCCTCTGCCCGCCAAACCCTAATGCCCTCCCCCAAAAAAATTCGATTTGCAAATTTTTTTTTCTTTATTTGATTTTAAAAATCAAAACAATAACCCTATAAAAAAAATAAAATAGTAATAAACTAAAGCCCCCCCACCCCCCTCCCCCCCCGTAATTTCTTTAACATACAGAGAGTAAATTAAATCCCCAAATGGCCATGAACAACAATATTGGAAATTTTTTCCAGCATGGCAATGGTTTTTCCAAAACACATATTTTGTTGAATAACTAATCCAAACAAGAAAATTTTGAGCATAATGAAGATCATTTCCCAAACAATGATTCAAACAATCAGCCAAACTTTACTAATTTTTACTATGGATTTTAATCTTGAGGGCATTCAAAGGAGGGTTTCAACAAAAATGCATGAAGAACATCCAAACCCATTTTATTTTGAAGCGACAAACCCAATATCACATGAACCACAGAGATGCATTCAAATTCTACCTCATTTCGCATTCCTGGCAAGACTTTGAAGAAGAGCCCAACCTGCAACCCACGAAAAATCTCCATTTTCTCCAAAATCCCCAATTTCTCCATCCAAAAATAATTTTCCCCCCCAAAAAAAATCAACAACCCCCAAATTATTTTTCCAACTTGGGTTAAAAGAATGAAATTTTGACCTAATTTTGAATTTTGAATTTAAGCATTTTTTTTAAAATAAAAATGAAAATAATCATTCTTTTCAACTATTCAAATAATCTAACTTGCTTTTCTAATTAAAAATTAAAATGCTTCTCTCTCATTTAATTTTAATTTTCTTAATATTAACTAAGCTAACATTTAAATTTCACAATATTGACGAGGATAAAATATTTTAATTAAATTAATTCCCAAAATCAATCTTTCACACTATATCAAATATACTTATAAATTAAACTTGCTTTTCTAATAAAAATTGATTTTCTTAAATGAGTAAAATTAACCTTTCTTTTCCAAAATGCAAAAGAGGTTGAATTATCTCTATTTCAAATAACTTTAAATCTTTCCTTTTTAAAACGCATAAACTATTTAAATTCGTTATTTAAAATTAACTATTAAATTAAACTCGCAACAAACATAAATAAAGCGATATTTTTTAATTAATGATTATTCACATAAAAGAAACTTATTTATTTTAATTCCTCAATTACTAATGCACAAATGAACAAATTAAATTAAATTAAATACTTAAACTTGCTGCAAACATAAATATAGCGATCCTTTTTAATTAATGATTAATCACCTAAAAGAAACCTATTTATTTTGATTTCTCAATTACTAATGCGTAAATGAACACATTAAATCAAATTAAATACTTAGGATAAAGTACTCCATTTTACCACACGCAAGGCATGCAAACCAAGAAAGCCAACCAATCACACGACACGCAAACCCATACGAAAAGGAAACCGACGGACCACCCATGACGCTCACATGGCTAAGGTAAGATGAGGGTTTTACAACCACCTAATCCAAATCCTAAGGATGAAAAAGGTATACTCAACCCTATGAATCTTGATGGAGATGAACCTCGCACCTAGGTGGTATTGTACCTGCAATCTCCTGCAACCATGAGTCATGCAAGCATATATATATACATATTCAATGAAGGCATTAGCTCGAGATTTATAACAAGAATTATGGAAACAATTAAACTTACACAAGAATTGTTGCGAAAGCACAATAACAGGTATGCACAATATTCATATTATCTAATCTACAACATTACATAATGATAATTCAACCATTCAAGAATGCCACATAGGAAAAGTCAACCAAAGTCAAACTGGTGGTACAAGGCTGACTAGGGTAGGGCACTACATATCCACAGGGAAATGGTCAAGCTCAGGCATCAAACAAAAAAATATTGAAAATCTTGAAGAAAATAGTAAATGAAGCAGGAAAAGGCTGGCACATTTAGCTAAATCCTACTCTTTGGGCATACCAAACTAGCGTCCGTACTCCAACAGGGGCAACTCCATATTGTTTGGTCTATGGATCAGAAGCTATATTACCTATAGAAGTAGAGATACCTTCTCTACGTGTATCCTTGCATGGTCTTATACCAGAAGAAGAACAATGAGTTTCTCAACTCCAAGAACTAGAACTGATTCATGAACGTTGCCAAAATACAACAGAACATTTGAATGTATACCAAAAAGAATGGCAAGAAGATATAACCATAGAGTCAAGCTGCATATTTTCCAGATTGGAGATATAGTTCTAAGGGAGAATCCAAGAAATCAGAAAGACCGAGAAAAGAAGGGAAAATTTGAACCAAATTGGCTAGGACCTTTTGTCATAGTAGCAACATATGGATCAGGAGCATACAAGTTATCTACCCCTAAAGGTGATTGGTTTGATGAACCTATCAATTCTATCCATCTCAAGAAATTCTATTCTTGAGATATAAAGTCTTGAAAAAATCAATAAAAAGCATATAAAGTCCTTACAAAATCAATAAAAAGCATATAAAATCCAAAAAATGCAATAAATTTAGATGATAAAAACCAAGTAAATAGGTGCTATCTAAAACGTGAGTTCCTCCATCTATGAGATCGCTTTGTGCACCTATCCACTCCATCCTATCGCATCTATCATTGCTATCTATTGCTAGCTTATCCAAAACATCTTTCACATCCATTGCTCTGAACCATTTAGCAAGAAATATGCAGCTTACCAATAGTTAACCAATCTTTGACATACTTGTCGTAGTCACTATCTTAGATTTTATCAGCATCGATCAATCTGCATTTGTATCTTGCCATGGTTTGGATCTTGATCAATTTATATATCCATAATAAATTTTGTTTCCATTGGGGGTAAAATCCAAATTCCTTTTGCTAAGGTGATCTTTTGAACCTTCGAAAAATCCAAAACATTCGAAGAAACTTAGAAAAACCAAAAACATCTAGGGTTTTGAACCAGATAAAAAGCAACAAAGCAACAAAAATCAAGGCATTTCATAACAACTGAATTGTCAAACTTAGAAAATGAAGAATCAACCAGCAAGCTATAAAGGATTATCAAAGATGATTATATCAGTTAATGACCATTAGAACATGTGAATGAAATACAAGGTTTAGTCTTTATATCTTGATTTTATTGCTAATCATGTACTCTATGCAACTCAAGGATGTCCATGACTAGAGAAGCTATGATGGGGCATGATTATTTTCTTTGATTGCTATCTATGGTTTATCTCTTACTATGGTATGAACTTGTCTCAGGATATGATCAACAAAAGATCAAGGAGGATGTTCCAAGTCATGCATGAAAAGAGATAATCCTTGTCTGTCTTGCAAGCAATACTCAGGTCAACTTGATCCTTTATATCAAGCTTCTTGTATTAACTTGCTATATCAAAATCCATGTAAGGAATACTTGGGTCATCTTGAATCATTATGTCAAGTTGCTTGTATTTTCTTACAACATTTTAAAGCTCAATGATGAAATCAAGCACTGTTACAAGATCACATATGAAGAATGGCAGTACAATTTTTAGTTAGATCATTTCATTAGCTCATTATTCATCTGCATTATAAGCATTCATTTGTCAGTTGCATTATAAGCATATCATTTCATTAAACAGATCAACGGTCATAAATAAAGATTGAGTATACTTGGACAAACAAAAATAATGTGCATTTAATCATTATAGGTGCATTTTAATCATCATTCATTTCATTTAGTTGCATTTTATCATTGCATTAGTTTGCATTTAATTGAGTGCATCTCATTTATCATATAGTGTATCATCATTGTTATTTACATTATCATTTTTATAACGATCATTTAGTTACATCTTTGCACTTAGATTCATAATCATCATAAACATTACATAAAAATACAAAAAAAATTCATATAGATCATTTGCATTTACATAATCAAAAGCAAATCAATCATTCATTTACATTCCATATAGATCAATACATTTGCATCATTTAAGATAGAAATCATTTTCATTTGCATCCAAGATTTATCTAAAATCAAAACAAAAACATATAATCACTACATCCATATAATCAAAGCATATAGATCATCAAATCATAAAGCATCACCATCACATAGAGTAACACGCATATAAATCATCATCATATAGAGTCCATATCTACATATAGATCATCATAAAACAATAAAAGTCTAGGTATACAATGATATCAGATAAACAATAGAAATGTCTCATCAAATACAAATCAAGTCACGGCTGTCCTGTACCACTACCACCTAACTCTATCCATCTCTGTGGTTGTGGGCAAGAAGATCCTCCAGATGCTTGTCTCCCATGCTCACCACTCCTCTGAGGAGGTCCCATGACCCCACCACTGCTAGTATCCATCAGCACAGTGGTATGATAACTACCTTCTCTCTGACTCTTTGCAACTGCCTCCTCATATCATCGTCGCCAGTGGGAAGTCTCCTTCTCGGCCTGAACTAGTGCTCTAACAGTATCCATCGAGAGAGTACCTGATCCAACTAGTTGAATATGATCAAGAAGACCCTTAGTATCGTGTTGTCTCCTAATAGATTTATCCCACTCAGTAATAAGAGTTTGTGCATGTGCTCGAAGCTGATCAATCTGTGCTCTTAGACTGTCAATAGTATCCTACCTTGGCACATCATGCACTGGTGCAACCTACTTTGGTACATCCTGTTGTGGTGCATGAATCCCAATCCTCTCACCACCAACCTATCCAACTATTGGAATCTCAGTCTGAGTAACTCTTCGCACCCATCGTCTAATCAGGGGAACATGATCCTCAAGATCCTCATCATCTCCACCATGCGCTGCAATAACTTGAGGATCTGGCTGAATCTGTCCAAAATCAATGCCTCTCCTGCAACCCCCATCTAGTCCAGTCACCCTACCTCCTGTCAATGGCAACCCTCTCAATGGTCTCATACCAGTCCTGCCATGCTCTCGCCCAATCCATCCAACATCCCTCCCACCCATAGGACGTGATCTCCCAATCTTGCTAGCCAGTCCAAATGGTCCTCCACGGACTCTCAATCGACCTCCCCTCCATCTAGGTCTCCTACCACCACCTCCTCCATCCCCACCATCATCTCCACCTCCCCAGCATCATGAGTAGCTCTAAGCTCTCATCTCCATTTGCGTCTCCTCGAAACTGGATCATCTGAGTCATCCTCATCATCTCCTGAACTAGGAGGAGGATCTGCTAGATCAGTAATGCAAGGAAATGGATGAGCTAGTATATATTGAGCATACTCTGTAGTAACCCCAGGATCAAGAATGTGTAATCTCATATCATAAACCACTCTTGAAGTAGCAACAAACTCTGCATGAGCAATCTCAAATGACAATGAAGGTCCCCAATCTTGTCTATCTCTGTACCACCGAGCATATATCATCACACCAGTAGGCATAGGCTAGATGATACCAAGCTGTCTCAAAATCTGACCAATCAACTGTCGCTCAAAAATAAATGGTGTCCGACCAATGAGATATCTACTCTGCATAATACATGGTAATGTCTGTGCATCATCCATCCATGGCTCACAATCAAGATATGGTCTCCAAGTGATGTGGTCTAATGAATCAAGCACCCAATGCCAATACTCCATCTCACCCAGCTTATGCTGAGTAAGGATACCTACATAAAAATACACACATGTCTGCCTCTCTCCACACACTCTGTGATGGATAGGCTGGGTAACAACAATGTGCTCCCACCACCATATCTACAATAAAGTGCATCTAGTAGATAAACTCGCACTTTCATCATACACTACCTGATGAAGATCATGATATAAATGTACCAACATGCAAACACCCCACGCATATCAAGTACGATGCTGCATCATACTAAGGAGAATCTCACCCCATCCAACGGAAAAACCTTGTGATCTCCTATCAGGATATATAAATCCTCCAATCAAACCAGCAAGAATAACAAGAAGAGCCTCGTAATACATCACCATATCAACCCATCAGATCTCTTCTCTACCAATGCTCTCATCAGCAAACACAACTTTGCAAGCCTCTATCCCAACTTGATCCTGATAATCATACTGCACAAGCTTGCCAATCAATAGGATATGCAGAATCCTGTAGACATCCTCCAGAGTCACACTAATCTCACCTGTCGGCAAGTGGAAAGTGTTATGCTCGCTATCCCATCTCTCAGCCAATGTTGTCAACAAACCTCTATTATGTGTAATCTCAAGCATATATAACAAATGGCATAAACCATAGGCATTTATGTGTCTAATCTTAGCCTAGGTCAACTCTGGAACTAAATGATGCACTGCGGGTAATTTCTCTCGACACTGGAGAACATCAAGTTTCTCCTATTTTGTCAAGAGAAATCTATCAAATCAAATTGAATCATCAAATCTATCAATCAAATCAAATTAAATCATCAAATCTATCTATCAAATCAAATTGAATCATCAAATATATCTATCAAACCAAATTGAAGCAACTTACGCTGTCAAAACATTATAAAACCTATCAATCATGGTTTTTTATCAAACATTGAGTTTACTCAAAAAATCTGCTAAGCTCTTACATCAGAAACTAAATTGGTTTCTTAGAGCTACTCAATGAATCAATCAAGCTAATCAATCCTATCAATCAATCAAGCTAATCAAAGATATCTATCAATCAAGCTAATTAATCATATCAATCAATCAAGCTAATCAAGCTAATCAAGCTAATCAAAGCTATCTATCAATCAAGCTAATCAATCCTATCAATCAATCAAGCTAATCAAAGGTATCAATCAATCAAGCTAATCAAACCTATCAATCAATCCAATAATCAAAGTTATCTATCAATCACACAATTATGAAATTGCTAAATCAAGACCCTATTTCATCATCAATGCAGATTAAACATGTTAAATTTACTTATCAAAGTGATTTTTAGCTTTTGCACTTATCAAAAATATCAATTTAAGCAAAAGTGCTATCCTATTGAGCATTTGTTCCAAACTGCAACAAATGCGCTAAAACTAAATGCAAATGTGCTAACTTAGTTCATATGCACTATCATTTTTAACAAAAGCGCTAAAACTATAGGCATTAACGCTAATCCATGCACAAGCGCTACATTTTTGGGCATATGCGCTAACATCTTGAACATAAGCGCTAACATACCAAGCATATGTGCTAATTTAAGCATTTGTGCTAAACCTAGTTGCATATGCGCTAAAACAAACTACAAAAGCGCTAAAATAATGCCAAAAATTTGAAAAAATTAAAAAAAATAAATTAAAAAAAGATCCTAAAACATGAAATTTTGAATTAAAACTTGAAAACAAGGCTCGGGATAAGATACGTACTGGATACCCATACTCGATAGGTCGTTGGTAATGCCGAACTTGGTCAAATTGATGACACTTCACCGGAATCACCATTTCACCACCTCAACAAGAATATTTTCAAATAAAAAGCTGACAAGAATAACAATGAAGTTAAAATTAGCCTTGGTTAATTTTATATTTACTATTTTAGAGTAATTAATTTCAATGGGGCAATTTAATTTGTTTTTTTCCAAATGAATTTAATTGACTAAATTTGTATCGATTATCATGAGATTAATCATTCAAACTAGAATTTTCGACAATTTCACGATCAATCTCCTGGGGGGGCACACAATCAGGATTTTCAATCTCCATCACGCACATTATCAAGACTTGATTTAATCTTTGAAACAATGTTGTTTTCACATCATTTCAAAGAGGGGAAAATGCATAC
Source organism: Cryptomeria japonica (assembly GCF_030272615.1). Taxonomy (NCBI): domain Eukaryota; kingdom Viridiplantae; phylum Streptophyta; class Pinopsida; order Cupressales; family Cupressaceae; genus Cryptomeria; species Cryptomeria japonica. The sequence goes on along the minus strand of NC_081414.1, from coordinate 557,223,342 downwards.
ACATAAAAATTGGCTATGAGCAATTAAATAAATATTTAATATTTATTTAATAATTACTCTTCTATTAAATAGTTAATTTGAAAAGATTAATGTATTTAATTCATTTTCATGTCTTTCTATTAATTAATATTTTATTAATTAATTCATTTATCCTATTCTTCTAGTTAATTAAATATCTAATATTTAATTATTCCTCTAACCAAGTTAATTAAATATCTAATATTTAATTATCTCCTCCAAACAATTAAATATCTAATATTTAATAGTTATTCTCCTATCCTATAGTCTCAAATATTAAATAATTTCTAAATTATTTAATACCTTTTCCAACTCACCCTCCATCTCCACTTCATCTTCCCTTTGCCAACTCATCAAACATGTGGCTAAGGAAATTAATATTTCTTAAATATTAATTCATCATTTATCTTCAACTTCCAAACTTAATTAAAATTGTGTACGTACACATATTTCATAACTATTTCCTATATTTTCTCCAACCTCCCTATATCTTAGGAAGGACTTGAGTCCACTTGTCCAACCATGCCTAAATCTTCTCCAACCATCCCTAGATTCTCTCAGTCAGTAACCCAGTCAAGGCGAGATGAGTGACACTTGTCCTCTCCTTCCTCCTTTCTCTCAACCTTCACCTTTTCTCACAACCATCCAAATCTACAGATCTGATCAAGACCGTTGATCTAAGCCACATCATCTTATCCTCTCAAAGTCTATAAAATCAAGAGCTTCAGTTGAGAGAGTTAATCTTCAAGAATCTTCAAGTTAGACTTCAAGAGACTTCAAGTGCATTTTGCAAGCTAATCATATGCATCTATGAGTTTTAGTTTTGAAGCAAATAGCACTTATCATATAATATCATTTAGCATAATCATTTTAGCATAATCATGTAGTATTTGCATATCATAGTATCAGTTAACTACAAGTTATCAGTCCATTCTTCATATGCCATCTTGGAAGCCAACAATGCATTGTCTGAGAGCACACCATCTGCAACCAGGAACAATGGAGTTAGGACACAATGAGACATAAGCCATGAAGGTAAAAAAATGTTTTATTTTAGTATGTATTTCATATAGTTTCATTGGTGGATTCTAGATTTCCTGTATGCATTTCCATTGTATTTTGTGAAACTAACTTATTATAGGTAACATTCTGAGGATGAAATTCAAGCTCACACAGACTCAAAACTAGTTGTTTGAATAGTGAAAAGCCCACCAAGCAAGGTGATGATTTCTACATGAAAGATTAATGCAATTGCTTGTCTGAATATGCAAGTGTTACATACCATTGGAAAGCTCATGAAATAGGGAGATCATTTCCACAATCATTTTTTAATAGAGGTTTCAACATGGAGAGTAGACTTCAGAGAATGCATAAGATTTTCTCAATGGGATTTCTTTTTAATATAGTCATAGTTCAATTCATCATGCAACTTTCACATAGGGATATCTATTTTTCACATTTAGATATGTAGATTTAAATCCTTTGCATGAAATATTTATGTGCTATGAACCAAAAGTCTATTTGTGCATATTGGTATTTTTAGGATTGTATCTCTGTCATTTTGAGATATTTTATTGATGCTTCACCTTCATTTAGCATTTGCAATTTCTTTCTAGTTTTCATTTTAAGTTTTCCAATCCCTTTTCTCGGTAAAGTTTTAGAGTTATTCACAGGGAACCAACCCTTCATCTGGAGGTTAATTATCACTATAGGCAACCCATGGGCCTAAGAATTATCCCATGTGTCACCAAGTTGCTTGAGCTTTCAGCTTGTGCACTATGGGTGCAATTTGAGTGACAACAATTTTTGGCATGTCCGGTGGGACCTTTTTAGATTGTTTTAATCCAAATCTTTTCCACACACTTCTGATTTTTGGTGTGAAAATTAGAAAATCCAACATTTGGAGGCAAGATCTATCCATACCTGGTGACTCTGAGTTATAAATATACTAGTTTCAGCAGTCTAAGTGTTGGTATGATTCAAAGCAATTCTAAATTTTTAGTTTCCATCTCTTTATATTAATAAAGATGTCTAATTTCTAGGGACAATATAATTACCCACCTCCGTATTATAAGAATTCTGTCCAAAATGCTTCTTATCAGCAATAGCCAAATAGCAATATTGTTGGTTTTAACCCAAATAGCCATATTGTAGCTAATAACTAGCAAGTTTATCCTTCTTACCACCCACCCACCACAACTCAGTTTGCATGGCAACCTAACCCAACCTATAATCAGCCCCAAGGAGGTTTTATTGATGCAAATCAATATGCTTCAGAGCTTAGACAGGTCAATGATATGGTGGGAAAACATTTCAAAGACCTACAATCCATCAATAGTATATTTGAAGGCTATGTTGTGCATATCGATGAGACTAATAGGAATTTAGATTAGCAGCAAGATGAGTGGGCTCATCAAGCCTATTGTCATGAGCAAGAAGAGTTAGATTTGCAAGCTCAATTTTATGAGCAGAAATTGAAGGAATAAGATAAGAAGTTTGCAAATCAGTTGGCAGTCCAAAAGAGGCAATATGATGAGAAGCTCACCAAGTTAGAGGTACAATCAATACCTCCTCTTTCATTTCAAGATTTTGCACTTAAACAAGAAGAAGGCCCAGCTGGCATTTTTCCAAACCCTTTCTTTGGTAAGGAAATACCTTCATTTAACACCACGTGTTTCATGCTTAATGAGCCCACATATGAGAAAATTCAGCCTACAATTTCTCAAGAGCAGCCTTGTGAAGAAACTTTACAAGTTTATTTGATTGATCATGTTAAATCTCAAGAGTGTTATTATGATAGGCAAGACACATTAAAGCAGCAAGATGATAATATCAAAGAGGATGAACTAGTTTATCAAATTTATCTTTGTGAGCAAGAGATGGAGGACCAAAAAAGGAAGCATGAAGAGAAACTTGCAAAGGTGATGGCAACAAAAATTGAGCAAATGAAGGCTTTATCGGTTTAATTTTAGAAATATCAGATTCTTCCAATGCCTGGTTTTGGCCAAGTACCTCCAGTAACAGTAGCTTCTCCTACCAAAGAAAAGGTAACACATGCAGATAATGTTCAATATGAAATGCAAAAAAGATGATTTGACGAAGAGCTTCAACAATAGATCACTACAAAGGAGATGCAGATGAGGTTATTATCTACCAATCAAAAGACTTCCAAGATCAAAATACCAAGTTTCAAACAAGGTGAGTCCCCTAAATCTCCCAAATTCAAAATTTCAAGTTTTAGGAGTCCTCAATCATTTCAAGAACCTATTATTGAACAAGTGCATCCCTATAAAAAGATCATTCAAGAAGATACCATCATGAATCAACCTATTAAAGAAGAGCCTCGCAAATTTACATTCCCAAATTTTAGATAACCTTTTTTATTTTAAGAGCCTCAACAATTCATTCTTGAAGAACCCATTGATATCTTGGTTCCTCAAGATATTCAAGTTGAAGATCAAGAAAAAAGAGGTACTTAGTGAAAATAAATAAGATCTCTCACCTATTAAGATGTCGTCTTACGATATTCAAGATGATAGGTTAGATTTGTTACAGCAAAAAGAAGAGGTTATTGTAAAGCGGAAAATCGCGATCGAACCCTAGTTGCTCTCCCCTCTTCCAACTCCAAGGAGAGAGAAGGGAGGTTACTCTAGGGTTGATGGTTTTCACTTAGGGGAGAGACTTTACATTCAAAAGAGGGGTTGAAACCCACAAGATCCAATCCCACACAATGCAAGATTGGATGCTAAATGTGTTTCAAGGGTTAAGAAAGCAAGGCTACCCTCTTTTGTAAAGAATGTTGATAGAAGAATTAAGCTAGGAATGCATAGAAAGTGAGAAAGATTCGCTTATAAACTGAGATAGGAATACAGTATGAAGCTGCAGACCTAGAATTAGCAGTAAAATGTCGATATGGCGCTGTCCTGCAAATTTGAGCGAAAGTTGTCGGGATGATGGCGCCCGAGCGCCACGGTCCTCCGAAAAATCCGCGAAACGAAGGGGGATCTGTTCGTCTCTGCACAAGGATTCCAGATCTTCAATTTCAGCCGCGTACCTGCAACCTACACACAGAAAAGCGAAGACGATTGGGGGGTTAGGGATTAGGGGTTTGCCTTTAGGTCAAACCCCGGTTTTGGAATTAACCAAGAAATGAGCAATGCTGTAAATGTAAATGTCTGTAATGTAAAACAAGTACTAATACCTTGTTGTAAGGATGTTTGTATCCTTATGTGCGAAGGTATAGATGTTGTATGTTGTATGTTGTAGTAGTATGTAGTAAGTGATCTCCTCTTCAATGGTTGAATCCTTGTCTTGAATGCAACACTTAGCCTTGAATGGAGACTTGAAATGATCAATTGCTTGAAGGAATGCTTGAATGCTTGAATATAGTTTCCACATTTTTTCCCTCATGTATGTATCTATCCAAATGAGAGAGGAAAATGTAGTTTATATACTTGTCATTTAGGGCTGATAGACTGATTTTCCCAACCTTAGGCCGACCAGGAAAGATAATTTTCCAATTTGCAAACATAAAGACCCGAAGTCCAAAAGAGACCGGGCCCAAAATAGGACCCAGGGACCAGGGCGCTGGGTGCCATGGTCCTGGAGGACCAGGGCGTTGGGCGCTCTGGTCCCACCTCCCGGGACAGCAGGGTGCAAAGGAGGTTTAGGCCAGGGTGCAAGAAAATGCAGTTTTCAGTGTCATAATCAGGTTTCGGGGTCTCCATTCAGGTTGCGTGTTGCATCGCCATCGTGAAGACCGAAATGCAGTTGAAATTGCAAGTGTCACAATTTTAGGACGCTACAGTTATAAATGAAGAACTGTAGTTTCAAAATCCAGAAAAGGTTGATAATTGTCAAGTTCTAACTAATTTGTTTGATGAGCTGCCACTTTTTGTGAAAGATGAGGAAAATGAACTTCAGATTACAGCCATACCAACTTCACCACAACAAGAAGAGGTTCAAAACATTGTTGTTTTGATCACACAAGAGAGCTGCAAAAAGGTAGCAGACAATCTTATTCCTCAACAAATTGAAAACAATAATGAAGAGGACTCTTTCTGGGATGATTTAGAGGAAACAAAAAGCAGTGTTGTTGAGCAAGTTCAGGAGGTTGATCTGGATGCAAATTTGGTTCAGGTAGAGCAAGAAAATCAGCAAGACATAGATTTCCAAGATATGAGTGCTAAAAACAATCAGCATAGTGAAACTGACCAAGAAGTGGGTATTTTCTCAAACATCATTGAAGATTTTTGTTCTAATCTTGTTGATAATTTGATACCTTTGGAAAGAAATTTTTTTGATCAGCATACTTAGGTGGAGGAAACAATTATGGTTCAGGAGATAGTTGACAGAGTAGAAACCAGCAAGGGGAGCCCAAGCTTCGTTCACATAAGGAGTTTTCCTATAAGATATCTTTCTAGATTGAAGGCCAAAAAGACAATACAAGATGAGCTTATGCCTAAAAATGAAGCTTCAGTAAAAGGTTATCATCTTACCTATAACCTCACAGATAGTAGTATATATGAGAAAACAAAAGAGGTAGGCCATGTTATTTTCATACTTACAATACTCTTATAGCTTTATGTGAGGCACCTCTTCATTCATCATTTCTTGTCAGTTGTTCATAAGATTTTGAAACAAGCTAAGCTGGGAAGAAAAGGATGTTATTTCTCAAAACCAGTGAATGGTTTTGTATAACCAGGTTTCACACTTGCTTAGGGTAGGATAGAGTATTTTTTTAGTTTGAGTTCAGTTTTTAGTTTTGGTTTTTCAAGAAGTGCAGATTGCACAGTCTGCAGGCTCAGTTGTATGCAGATCCTTTGTAGTATCCTTTTCAATTTTGTTTAGAATGCTGAGATATAGTTCCATATTTTGAGGAAAGAAAAATTGACTCAATGCCCAATGGATATGCTTGTCTACTGGATTCTACTGTTTAGCAGGCAAACACCCCTGAGAGGTTGCCAAAATTGATACCAAAATTTTGCACATGCCAAATTTGGTGCTTTAATGAGGCCTTGCATTCGGTCATTCTAAAAAGATCAAATCATGAACCAAGAAGAAATGCACTATTTTTTCTAACTTTTTTGCTTCATGTGTAGATATAGGAAAGTAAGACAGTATGTGGGTTAAAATGTGGCTCCCATGATGGTTGAGCTCAGCATGTTGTAGATCACAAAGAGATTATGCTCCATTACAGATGAAATGGCATGGCTATTAAAACCTTAAGGCCAAAAGAAACTTAGAGAAAAATGCAATTGGACTATGTAAAGTTTTTACTTGGGTGCCAAAGAAGGTTTTAAAAGGCTAGAGATCTTCCAAGTGGTTTCAATCCCCAGTCATGAAGAACATGTATCCCACATTGGCCACGTGGAGGGAGTTTATCACATTTAAATATAAGGTCACATATAATTATAGTGTCAAAGCTTACAGGCTTTTGACAAGAAGAGGCAGCTCATGGCCTAATGGACCCCATGTGTGCGCATCTCAAGGCATCCTATTTTTGTAACTGGGTGGCAGGAGGACACTAAAGAGCGAGCAAGTTGAAAAAAGGTCAACGGTGATCATAGAGATCTAACGACTGTCGCTATGCTGCGATGGTTAGATGCTCGCCAGTTATCTCTGCGACTTGGTGACTGATGATGTGGTGGAGCAGAGGGTCTTAGACCAAAGATACATGGCAAACATGTGGTGCCCAGGAGGATCTTTGGAACCAATCAGGGGGTGACACATGTTGAAAAGTGTCACAAGAGGGAAGATCAGTTGGGGTTAAAGGCCGAGCAAGTTGAAGAAAGATCAATGGTGAAGCGTGAGATCTGACAGCGGTTGCTATACCTCTATAGAAAGAAGCTCACTAGTTATCATAGTGACTTGGCAACAAAGCACATGCAGAAAAGGAAAAGGGGAGGTGAGTGGCTAAGAGGTTAAAGATCGAGTAATTTGAGGATAGATCAATGGTCGTCGCTATACCGCAAGATAAAAATGCACGCTCATTATCTCATGCGACTTGGCAACTGATGATGTGGCTATCCAGGTGGCTGTCCAGGTGGACTTAGAACAAATAAAGTTGCACCACATGGTAGAGAGAAGATGAAGAACCAAGGTAGACCAAGAGTAAAGATCAAGCATATTGATCACATCCAACGATGATCGCATAGATCCAATGGTGGTCACTAAGCCGCAAGTAAAAGTTGCTTGCCCAGTTATCGATGCAACTTGGCGACAAGGTGGCTCCAGTCTAGATGGCAGTCCAAATGGCAAACAAAGTGGACCCTTGAGAAAATCAGAGGCTGACATGTGGCAAAAGTCTACAGATGAGCGGATGTCTATATTTTTAAGTCAACTTTGAACCGGTTCAAATTGGTTCAACGCTTCAAAATGGTTCAATGGTTCAAAGTACATTAGCATCACTCATTCTCGTGGGCCCAGAAAGATAAAACCGAACAAGCAGATTAAAAGGCAACAAAGTTCCTGATAGATCAACGATCGTCGCTATACTGCAAGATAAAAATTCTCAATGGATAATCATAGCAACTTGGCGACAAATGGTGGGGCCCTCTAAGAAGTAAATAAAAAATTTAAATGCAAGCGGCCATGGTCAATGCAGGCGATCCAATGGATGGCAAATATTAAATTGCACGATGGACTCAGAACTGGTTATTCGAACAGTGAAAAGCCCGACAAGCAAGGGGATGATTTCTACATGAAAGATTAATGCAATTGCTTGTTTGAATATGCAAGTGTTACATATAGTTGGAAAGCTCGCGAAACAGGGAGATCATTTCCACAATCATTTTTTAATAGAGGTTTCAACACGGAGAGAAGACTTCAAAGAATGCATAAGATTTTCTCAGTGGGATTTGTTTTTAATATAGTCATAGTTCAGTTCATCATGCAACTTTCACATAGGGATAGCTATTTTTCACATTTAGATATGCATATTTTTAAATAGGAGGATCAGCGACAGTCCTTTTGAGCAGTAAAGATTATTATTTTATAGTATTATGCATGAGTTTTTATGCCATTTTGGGGCAGATTTGCCCAAGGCTTTTCTCATGCAATCAGTTTAGGGTTTTGAAGGGGATTCATCATGATTTCTATATATTCCTTCTCTCCTTTTTCCCCTTCGGTTATTTCTTTTTTGCATACACATTTTTGCAAAAAAAGCATTGTGTCTGAGCACTTTTTTTCAGTTTTCAGCATTGTAATAGAGATTATTTTCAGTTCGCAATAGAGAGTTTCAGTTTCCTTGTCAATTATTTCTTATTTTTCCATTGTTAGATGAATGATTTGACAAAGTTATTGTGATTTAATTCTAAATCTTTTTCTTTGTCTCATTTATGCTTTGCAAAAATAGGAAGATTTCATAGTAAATTCAGGTTGTGGGTTGCGTTCATTGGGTTTCTAGTTCTTTGCATGTTTGTGAAAAATCTATTTTCCTATATGCAAAAGTTAGATAACTTTGACCCTTCACACGAAATGTTTATGAATTTCATGATCTTATTTGATCTGTGAGATAATTTTTGGGTCTTGTTACAGCTGGTTATAGTTTTAGGACAATAAGTAGAACTGCATCATTTTGGTGTATCACCTCCATTAGGATAGGTTTTTTTTTACATGCAAGACTTTTTACCCTTTTCCCACAACAAGTTAGTGTAGGAGATCCATCAGAACAGGAAGTCAGCCTGATCTCCAGAGATTCACCTTCACTTTGAGCAACCCACAGGCTTGAAGGTGTTTTCATATTTCAAAGGATTGCTTGATTTCAAACTTGGCATCACGAGTGTAATCCTAAGTGACAATAATGTCATGAGCCAATGCTTCTTCCCTAGACCAGGTAGCTCATTTAGGAAGTAAATAATTAAGCAAACAATCAAGTTTCCATATCTAAAGGTGCTTTTCTTGATTCCTTTGATCTTTCCAAGGTTTAACATCAACTCACTCCTCATCCACTCACATAAATCATACTTCACATTATTCCTCAGCATCTGATATGCAACATGAATGCATGAACTAGCAACATAATTCAATCGGTTGGATTGAGTTACCTTGAAACCTATGATCATGCTTGCAAAATTTATATCTGTGTCGATGATTGTGCTTATCCTCATTGATCTGCTTGTAATGCCCATACCCTAGTCGGACTTGTAAAAACCCGTTTGACCTTAATTGACTTCCTATGTGCATTCTTGAAAGGTAGGTTAACCGTGATGCAATGTGTAGTTTAGATAATATAAATAATTGTGCATACTTATTATTGTGCTTTTGCATCGATTCTTGTGTAAATGTAATTGTTTCCTAACCCTTGTGATAAATCTTGAGCTAACACCTTCATTGAAAATGTATATGTATATGTATGCTTGCGTGATTCATGGGTGCAGGAGATTTCAGGTACGACACCGCCTAAGGCGAGGTTCATCTCCTTCGAGGTTCGCAGGTTTGAGTAAACCTCCTCCATCCTTAGAATTCGGATTTGGGGGTCATTAAACTCTCGTCTTGCCTTAGCCAGGGTCAGGTGAGCATCGTGTGTGGATTCGTGGGGCTTTCTTTTCATTGGGTTGCGTGTCATGTGATTTGGTGGACTTCCTCGGTTTGCATGCCTTGCACGGGGTAAGTGGAGTTTGTTACCCTAAGTATTTAATTCAATTTAATGAGTAGAAGCACGCACTAGTATTTTGGAAATTTAAAATAGGTAGTTTCTTTATTTGAATAATCGTTAATTTAAAAAGAGATCACTTTAATTATAATTGTAGCAAGCTTAAAGCATTTTAATTGAAATAATGTGTTCATTTATGCATTAAAAGTTGAGGAATTAAAATAAATAGGACTCTTTCATTAGATTAGTCATTTATTTAAAAAGGTCGCTTTATTATGTTATAGTGAGTCAATTTAATAGTTAATTTTAATAATAACGAATTTAATGAGTTATGCGTTTTAGAAAGGAAAGATTTAAAGTCATTTGGGAAATAGAAATAAATTAATCATTTTCGCATTTTGGAAAGAAAGGGTAAATTTTATTATTTAAAAGGAAATTATTCTTTTTACTTGTAAAGTTGATATAGTATAAAAGATTGATTTTTGGAAATTTAAATTAATCAAAATGCATTATCCTTGTTAATAGTTCAAAATATAAATGTTGGCTAAAGTAATATGGAGAAATTAAAATTAGAATTAAATAAGAAATAGAGGCATTTTAATTTTAATGAGAAAAGCGATAAGATGTATTGAATAGTGGAAAGGAATGATTTTTCCATTCTCATTCTCTTTTATTTTAAAAATAAAAATGCCTAAATTCGAAATTGAAAATTAGGGCAAAAATAGGGCTTCTCATTTAACCTAGTTTTGAAATGTTTTTGGGGGTTTTTTTTGGGGGAGAGCTTTTTGGGGAAAAAAAAAATGGAGATGGAGGAATTTTGGAAAAAAGGGAGATTTACTTTGATTTGCAGGTGGAGCTCTTCATCAAAACTCTTCACAGAATGCGTTTGAAGGTAGGATTCAAACCCACCCTCTTGTTTATTTGTTGGATCTTTGAGTGGAAAATGGAATGCAAATATTGTTTTGGATTTGGTGGTTATTCTTCAACTCTTCTACTTATTTCTTTTTGAAATCCATAACATTCTGGGAAAAGAAAAAAAGAAAAAAAATGTTTGTGACTGCAATAAATGGAGAATGGGGGTTTTTACGTTTTGTTTTGGTTGTTTTGTTCATGTTTAATTAAAAAAAAAATAGTTCCCCAGTTGGTTGTTGGTTTTGAGCAATTTGGAAAATATATGGACTGTGATTTTCTTAAAAAAAAAAAATGGGAGATTGCTGGAAACATATTTGGTCTGTGACTTTCTTTCAAAATGGGGAAATGCCGGAAAATGCCTTATATCCCTGTCTCACGCTGTGTGGTGTGCATAGGGGATTTGTTATCCTTTCTTTTTTTTTAACACTATTTTATTTACTATACCCAGAAAAAAAATAAAATAAAAAATTTGCAAACCCCATGGTAGCTGGTAGCAACTGCTGCCAGTTGGTAGCAGCGCTACCAATGGTAGCTTGGGCTGCCAAGGGGGGGGGGGGGGGGGGGGGGCACGTGGGTACCTTCCCTCTCTTTTTTTGTTTTTTTGAAAATTAAAAAAAAAGTTATTTTGTTTTATTTATTTTTATTATTTTATATAATTGTTTTTAAAGAAAAAAAAAGAATATATGTATGTAATATATAAAAATAAAGAAGAATCAGATTAATAAGTGGATTTAAAAATTAGTTTAAGAGATTTAAACTTAGTTCTTTTATATTATTTAATTTTTAATTCAGTTTCTTTTATATTATTTAATCTCAGATTGTTAAATAATATATTTGGATTTTAGAGATTCAACATTTAGTAAATCCATACTTTAATACAAGTTATTAATTTCATATTGATTACATCATACTCGGGTTAATACTTATTATTAACATGGACTAAATAGTAATGGTGGATTAATATGAATTTTTAAATAAAAGTTAATTTACCAAATCCACCAATTGATCGACATTTATAGTTAGAGTAATATGGTAAATGAATACCTCTACCGGATAATGCCTATGTAGATTTAAATTTCTATTATTGAATTTGGTTATGTAATGGTAAGACTTGATATGATAGTGTTTGGTCATAAGTCGGTCAAGCCCCTAGTTAGGGTACCGTCAAACAAGAGAATCCAGGATTGTTTGTTTTTTTTTGTTATGATTCAATTTGACCCGCTTCTAAAAGGAATCACTATGTAATAATCAATCGAGGTAGATGTTGAATAGTGTATGTGTTTGCCTAAAGGGCAGAGATGTAAAAGACATGTAAATTTGTAATCTTAACTATATTAAATGCCAGAAGGGTCTTGCAGTTGAGCAGACCCAGAGATGTAGCCCTTTAGGAGTGAACTCTGATATCATATCTGTGTTATACGATGTGTTAGCTTACCTTGTTTTATGCTTTAAATTATCATGGATGGTTGTATTTTGTATAAGTTTATGGTGGGGAATTTAACGAATTTAAATCTAAGGGCATAAAATTATTCATCTTGACAAATGTAGTAATCAGGTTCATGAAAGAATGTAAATGAGATTATGGAAAAGTATTTTGAAAATGTGAATTAAAAGTAGTATTAGTGAAAAGAATCTTGTTGGGTTACATTATTGGATTAACTTGTTATTAAGCTTATAAATGGAACGAATGTGAATGGAAAACAAAGTTAGAATTAATGTTATAAATTATAAGATGAAGTTTAAAGGATGAACCTCATATGGGTATTTACCTTCTTACCTTAGTAAATGAGTATCGCCATGTTAATTATATTTCGCTTTATCAGATGAATTTACTTAGTTGTTTATGTTTTAATCTTAACAAATAATCTTTATCAGATTAATTTTATACAAAGGATGAACTCAACTAGCCTTCCATAATTATAACCCAAATAAATAAATTTCTTTATGATTGCAAAAAAAAAAAGAACTGAAAAAGGAAGGATTCAATTAGTTGTTTATACATTAAATCTTAGTAAAAGTATCTCTCTCATATTAACTTCATTTAACTAAAAAGAGTGATATGCAATAAGATAATTGTATTTTAATCCTAATGGAAGAATGTCACTATGAACTTATATTTTAATCCTGTAATGATGAATTTCATCTTGCTAACTATATTTTAATTTAAAGTGTAATGCCCCGTCAGGAACCCTAAAGGAAAACATCATAATCTATGCAACTAAGGGTGAAATTTTTTTTATTTTTTATTTTTTAAAATGCATGAATTAACTTTAGTGCATCTAATAACATAGCGGAAGTTTTACACCTGAATCTCCTAAGGGTTGCCAACGAATATTACTTCATAAATTAAATATTTAAGATAAAATTTCCGCAATGAAAGAATCTAAATTTCTTCAAGCAATCATATACATCAGAAATCAGTATTTGAAGTAGAAAATATTACAACATTTCTTTGCTTTCAATATTCAAAATACAGGTTTTCAAAATGAAATTACATTATGAGCTACAATGATACAAGATGAAAGTTACATATAGTTTCTTTTCAAAACCTCTAGCATTTAACTGAAAGATGGATAGGAAGAAGAGTCGGTACATGAATCATGATCCAAGATCATCAGCGAAGTGCATCCTCGCCCGAAGATACGTACAGAACATCCGATGGGAAGTGACACTACCACCCGACCATGTGATTCCGAAAAGGAACCACCCCACCGTGCTGGAGCTAGTAGATAACCCTCAAGCAAGCAAAAAGATACAAGAACAAAAGGCTACAAGACTCCACTTACATTCATGTAACCTAACTCACTGAACACTAGTGACTCTAGGGAGAAAGTGTCATCGCATGTCTTATGGTGGATACCATGGTACAGCCTCCATAGGTCCCGACCCCCATCCTGGGTTATCCTGGTGACCTCTCCTGAGCCTCCGATTCCAACTAAGACTCATGCGGACCTTACCAATCCTCTCATGATGACAAGGTGGTAAGTTTACCATTCCAGGCCTTCTCGCTACATTATGAGCCCTATACTAGCACTCACCTATGTGCGAGGCACATTATTTCATTTAACTTTTATTCTACCCTTCCCTAGTCATTTATTAGGTTTTCACTTTCTTAACCAACTTCCGACGGTTATCCTGTCACCTCTTCGGCACAGTTCCCGCTCGAAAGCCACTCTCTCTCTTAGGACACTATGAGTTAGTTCTATCTACAGAACTCTATGGCGACATAAATAACCATTCCCAAACTTGACCTATCTCAATGAAAGATAAAATTACTAACCTAAGGTTTGGGCCATCACTAACAACTCATAGCGGCTCAGTCCCTTAAGGTTATACATCTAATATATACTGGCCAAGTCACAACACAAGATAAATTGACAACATGACATAATGTACTTAGTTGCGACCGCCATATAAAACATGATAATCCTATGTACCAATTCTTATCACAAAAATTAACTTGCAAAACGTAAACATGATTGTCAAGACACAGAGAACAATATGGTCGGTAAAACGCATAATTTTACACGTAATGACAAGTTTAAGAGTTCTATTACTCTTGATAACAACTATAGGTATGTTACCTTAATAATTTCCATTTTTACAAATGACAAAGATCAAAATAGAAATATTCATTTCATCAGAAAAATCTTTACAATAAAACGTAATACTTTTCTTCATAGAAGAATGCCTTTATTTTTATTTATTTATCTTTTTAATACAAGAGTGTTACATCATTCCTCTGAAAAATATGGAGAAGTACACTCGTCAGACTCAACCTGATCTAAAGGAGTATATCCTTCAGATTTGCTTTCACTTCGGGGAAAGTACCCCACAGACTCATTATCACTCAAGGGGGTATACCCCTCCGACGAGTCCGAACTAATCACTATTGGCTTTTCAGGTGAACATTCTGACTTGGGTTCTTTCCCTTTCTCAGTGGTAACTGCTTTGGTTGGGCTCTGGATAGGACCTTTTTCTATCTCTTTGCTCCCTTCTGGAGCTGGGTTCTCTTTGGCAGGATTGTCCTCCTCAACGGGCTGGACAGGAGTTAAAGAGTCTTTCTTGACTTTTAGGTGGTGAGCATAACCCGCTACTGATTTGCGAGCTGTTTGCTTGGTTCGTACCATCTCTGTAACGTGTCAATGGTAAACTATTACTTCTCAGAACTCCCCTATAGCTATGTCAAATAAACCTTAATATCTAGGTGTTGAACGTAATCATACCCTTCTTCCATTAAGAAATTTAAACTTACAACTATTCCACTTCTTTAGTCCTAAAGTAAACACAACTACTACTAAACGATTTTATTTAACAAACCTAACGAATAACGAAAACATGACCATATTTATTTCATAAGCATGATATATAACTGAGATAATAATGATTAAACACCAAGAAAATTCCCGACCTACTTGAAGCGATGCTCGAATAGCAAGTCCTTGACACCCATTTGCCGATAATTATACCTTGCTTGCAAAACTTTTCACCAACGTTTCAAGCTCTATCAAGTTACGGGCAAACAACTCTCTCTCTCTTGAAACTATCAACCACTATCCTCTCTAAAACATCACACACTTGACACTATAAAAAGATGCGCTACCCTCACTGTCTCTACTCTCCTCTCTACGTTCCTTTGTCCTTCCTTGGATGTCACCCCATAAGCCTCCCTTTGCTCTCTACCCACACCCCCTTTTTATACTAAAAGAACACATCTATCGCTCCCCTAAATTTGGCTGAGTGATAGCTATCGACTGAGACTCTTTTTCCACTAACTATTCTACTTCCTCCACGCAGAGAGTTCACCTCTCATTATCTTCAGTCTTTGGCGCTCCATTGATAATGATTATGACACCTATCGGCTGGGTGGAGGGGTTAACATATTGCTTCATTCACTGATGCATCTACAAATAGCGACTTGAGCATTCTAACTGCCAGGTCTCGAGTCCATTAAGGATTACGGTTTAGTTCTACCTTGCATGCCAGTTTATTTTCCTTTCAAACCGGTCCATCAGCTGTTGGTTGCCAACGAACTGGAGCTCGTGGAGAAGACTGAACGTGGAGAGGTGATGGTTATTGTTTAAAACTGCGAGAGGTATCCTGTACTTATTTGCTGACTGCAGTATACCCGCAGAATCATCACCTTGCGTGCTGTCTGTTGAGTGATGTGCGAAGGAGGAGACGTGGTGTGCGATGGAGAAGATGTGGTGTGCGAAGGAGGAGGGTAGTCGGTGGTAATACCGACCCCTCCCTATATTAAGGGAGGTGGTCAATATTACCATCGACCACCATAGCCCCAAACAACTAAAACCTAAACCCGCCACCTTTTATAAGGTCGAACAAATTTCTCTTTGTTTTCCTTAATAAACTTTTTCTATTACATTTTAATACCCTTCCTTTGTTATGTTTAAATAATTAATTAATGACTTTTGTTAATATAATTATTTAAACATTAATCAATTAATGACTTTTGTTAATATAATTATTTAAACATTAATCCTTCCTTAGCAATCACATTTGTAAATGTGTATTTTGATTTTTCTACTATTATAACGAGTGACATTTTCCTACATATATATTTTCAAGTAATTGAATTACGTATATATTATACGTTCGAAAAGTTTATAAAACATGACATATTTATGATTCTAATTATATACACGCATAATCCACTATCACAGTAAACCGATGGCAATATAACTACTGATAATACGATTATCTTATCTCAACTCAAATAACTACTCTTATGGACGTAATAAATGTAACAGTTACCAATTACATACAAAAATTGGGACACTGGATACGCAGACTAAGCAAGCATCAAGCGACTTTATAAAAATCAAACAACAAAATATGAAAACCCAACCAATCGACAGAATGACTTACTGAAGGCACTCACCTGAGTGTAACTGACTAAAATTAGGGTCAACTACTATCTCCTTCACTTCCATCGGAAAATATAAGGCACGCTTAGACCTGCGTAACCAGGTGGAGACGATACCCTGTACCTACCCGGTACTTGTACCTGCAACATCCTGCATCACCGACCACACATGCATATATACATATATCGAAATCATACACACCGATGAAGGAGATTCACGACGTTCCCTGTCTCACCGAGATGAGTGAAGGAAAATCGTCCCCATGCATCCCATACACTCGCAGATAACAACACACAGTGCATAGATGAAGTAAAGCGTCAGTACATAGCAATGAACCATATAATGCCATAAAACATAAGTACATAAATACTGCAAATAAAACATATGTCTCATAATCAGATAAAACATGAAACAAAGTTATACAATTCTAAATAACCAATGATAATGTATCTACTGAGAATAATAAGAACAAAGTATCAGTTCAAACAAGTGAGGGTACTACATAAAGAATGAACTCATGTGTTCCTAATACATTTTCACCTTAATGAATCGAGCTCCTTCTATTAGTATTATTAAAACTTCAATGAATGAATTCTATGGCTACTCACATTTTATACTCCATAAAAGAACTACAACTCATTAGTTGGCTATGCATGAAATCAAATGAAGGGATCACACTCTATTAATTGTAGTTTAATCCTTAATGAATGTATCTCACCTTGTTAGCCATACTTTTAATATTAAAGGATGATATCAATGGTGAATGGGTACCTTAAACCCAATGAATGAACTTTGTTATATTTATCACATTGAACCTTAAGGAAGGCCTCTTAAATTAATTAGGTGTTAATGTGCATTGAGTAAATAACCTCACGATGGCCTCCTAACCACCCAAAGTAAATGAACGCTTCCTAAAATTCTAAGATGTCATATCATTGAACATATATATAATCATGTCTTATGCATTATCTTGTAACTAAGTCATCCAGTTTAATGGATCAATTGACGCAAGTTGAGCTAGGTGTAAGGTTATGTAATCATGTTGGGAAACTCCTTAGGATCGCTAGCCTTCCGCTGTGTTATCTAGTTAGAGATAAATTCAAACTATCTTAATGTTGTAACTTTTCATTAACACTCTTAATTATTATTTAAAAAAAAATATATTTACACTCTATTTGAGTGTTTTTAACTTAAACCCTTAGGGGTTTCCTGGCGGGGCATTACACTTGGTATCAGAGCCCATGTTGCAACACTGGGATCTCTGGTTTCACTTGCGCCCTTAGTTGGTGTGTGTGTGTGTCTACCTTATGTTGTATGCTTGTCCTCCTTGATGTGAGAGTGTGATTTAAAAAACCCTACTTGTGTGTAACGTGTGTGTTCACACCTTGTCTTCACCTTATTGATGTGGGTGTTTTGGGAATAATTGTAGGTGTTTTGTCTACTTATTGAGGTCTTGGTCTACGATTTCTCTTCCTTTAAAAGGGAGTCGAATGTACCTTCATTTTTTATTTTTTTTACTCTTTTGATTTATCCATCTAGGTTGGTTGTTAATATCTTGAATCTAAAAGTACGAAATGTGCTTGTTTATGGTATTGATCGATTTTAATGATTATCCACTTGAAAGACTAGTATGGAAAATGTTAATGCTTATTATGTAGTACATTGGGTGATTATGGCTCTTCTTCTTCTCTCTCTCTAGTAAAATTAAAGGGTTTTGATATGAGTAATTATCTCTTATTTAAGTTTTCTTATTGCAAGAGAAAGGATGATACTTCTTGAGCCCTTGGGTGAGCCTCATAATGTTTTTGTGTTTTAGATTGTGGAAGGGATTTGATTTGGGAGTTAATTTTTGGTTAATGATAGAAAATTGTATGTTTGCATTAAGGATTCTTCATGTGCTTGGTAGGAGTAATATAATTAAATTCCATCTTAAGTAAGGTGCATTAAAATGCGCATAGTGATTTTGTGAAAATTGCTTGATGTGAAAGGAATACCAAAAGAGGACACGTTGTAGTAGCCTTAGGAGTGTATTAATGTGCTCCTCAAAAGATTGTCTTATGTACTTATTCAACTAGTGCGATTTAGGACCTATTAATTGATGCACCATTTAACTTGCTTTGGATATGGGTAATTGTCTTATTATGTTTCGGAAAGAGGAAATGAAAGACTTGTTAATTTGTATGCATTAAATGTGTAATATCTAGTAGATAGCTCTTCATTTACCTCCTCATCATATTATGAATTTTCAATGTTAGATTTGATGTATTATTGTATTGTATTGTATTACGAATAGTGATTGTTCTCAAGAAGACTTGTATTACAAAAGAAAAAGTTGTTTGTCTTGAATTCTTGATCGGAAAACTAGAACATTATAGTGCAACTATAATGATTAGAAATGTCATGTTGGGATGCTTTGGCACCTTCCTAAAAGATAGCGAAATGAAAACCATGCAACTAAAATGATAAACTTATATCCGAGCATATGGTGTGATCTTGAAATTCTTGTGTATTTGTAGGAAATAGATGATTTTCCAACTCTTTTCCTCCTCTTGTCTAAAATATAGGAATTGTTGTTTTTGAAATACTATTTGGAATGCAGTGATTTAAGAAGAAATTTTGTTATAACGCATATGAAATTGTATGTTTCTTTGGGCTTCTAATTGAAAGGGGAAAGTTTTTTGTCTTGGAAAGGGAAATTGCATAGTTAGTAAAGTGAATGAAAATGCTTAGGGAAGATTGAGAAAGATATCAGAATGATGTAATTCCTTTGTGCAAATTTGAATTGTTGAGAATTTCAAAATGTGTATCTGGAGTAAATTTTGTTTGGTGATTCATGTGTAAAGCATAATTAAAAATTCCCTTAAGTATATGTTAGCATAATGTAAAGTACCCCTCGTAAATGTGACTAAACCAGTGATGGTGCTATTCTGTGTGTGTTGTAAGAAACCCGTACTTGCTATGTGTGCCCATGGGATGGTGAAGTAATCAACCATGAGGAATATGTTTGCCTATGAGTATGGGAAACCATACCTATCTATGTGATGTTTCTTATTTGTTCCTTACTGCGTGCCAACCCACGGGTTGTTGATAAGTCAATATGTGAAGGGGTAGTAGTAGAAGTCACCATTCCTTGAATAGTATGAACAACATACGAGTAATGTCAACGCGAAGCGACTTTAGCTTCCCTATTTTGAGGAAAAGTATGGTTTTGTAATGAACTGTAACATAGGTGTACTCTATACTTCCCCTTGTGATGAACCGATTTACGAGGTTCATGTGTGCCAGCCTAATTCCTATCCTTTATTTTGAGCATATAGATGATAGTTTTTGAGCATATTGATGGATTCTATTGGAGCATCTGTTGCATTGTCTTCATGAGAGGCGTGTTATTTTCTTACATAAGTTGCCAACTGACTAGTGTTGGTAGACTTGTGGGTAGACCTTAGCCATGTATACCTCTGGCTTATGGTGAGTATCCTGAGAGGAACATCGCTATGCGGGGTGTGACCGGCACGTGCCTTATCCGCGGGGTACACTTCCATGCAGGATACGTCCATTGCGTGCCTTGTCTGCTTGGAGTATCGCCATGTCGTGCTGAGACACGATGCGGGATGTAGTAGACATTTCCATGCAGCCTACCGCTAGGTATAGGGTAGAGCCATGCCACGTGACGACGTGATGCAGGGTGATGCCGAGGTGCACACTGCCATGCCATGTGGATGTGTGACTTGGCCACACCACATGATGAGCTACTAGGATAGCTAGACGATTGTTCCTTCCTTCCTCGTTGGTGGCTAGCTACTAGTCACGTAGTGATGTAATGTGCAATTATGATTTTCTTTTATTTATTTATTTATTTCCTTGTGGGCCAACAATTTATTTTACTTTGACCTTGACAGTTTAGCCACGATCTTGCAATCTTGATTTTACTTGATTTGATGTTGCAAAATCCGGAAATTATTTTCTTGTCTTATTGTTGGAATTGACAATTATTATGTTTATTCTCTTTTACTTTGGTGGCTAAACTGGTTTATCCTTGTTGTTTTCGTATGCTAGTCTTGTGTTGCAATGTGAATTCCTCTCCAAGAACGTAGGAGACGGTCTTGGATGAGTGTATACGAGGAAGTAGACGCAGGGAACCTTGAGGATGGAGGTATGTGAGGCTGTGAAATAGCTAGGATCCACTACCTACCTATGAGTGGTGACTATCTCTTGGAGGCTAAACACCTTACACAAGGGATATTCACGAGGGACTTGTATGGAAGGTAGCACCGCTATGGTGTACCCTAGCACCATCAAGCCCTCGAGTGAGATGTTGGACATTTGTTGATCATGTATTTATTCTGAGAGCAGGCATAGAGATGTGGATCATATATGTTACCTTTGACTGAGCATTAGACATGCTCACATGTGGCCTATTGTGTTGTGCAAACCAATCTTGTGGATGGATATTATGTGTAATCATGGATTAAATGGAATTAACTTGTCGCTATGTTATGGGGCATAGTCATTGGAAAGGTTCTTGTATGTCTGAAAAGTGTAAACAATTGAGTTCTTACATTGCTCTTACTTGACGAAAGTTGACTTGGTTGTAAAAATTGATATGTGAAGCTAGTTCTATGCGATAAATTTTTGTGAAAAAGATGAATTGGTGAAATAAATTGACCTTGAGAGCATATTTTCTTGTCATGTTTGATAAATGAGTATGATAACTATGTCTATATATTTTAAATTGCTTAAATTTGGTGTAATAAAAAGGGAAAAAGTCTCATTTCTCTACTATGATTGTGTGTAAATTATAGAATATTTGAAGATGTGAATGATGTTAGATGCATTTTTGTTAATGGATGATGACACTTGTAGAGGATTTATGAAAAACGTTCTAAAATGATGACAAAATAGTTGGTTGTGCAAATTGATAATTGTAATTGAGTTTCAGGGCTAATACATGTTGTATGATTCCCACTTACCTTTGCGACTTCCAGGAGTAAGTCAGAGCCTACGGGGGGAGAAAGTAATGCCCATACCCTAGTCAGACTTGTAAAAACCCGTTTGACCTTGATTGACTTCCTATGTGCATTCTTGAAAGGTAGGTTAACCATGATGCAATGTGTAGTTTAGATAATATAAATAATTGTGCATACTTATTATTGTGCTTTTGCATCGATTCTTGTGTAAATGTAATTGTTTCCTAACCCTTGTGATAAATCTTGAGCTAACGCCTTCATTGAAAATGTATATGTATATGTATGCTTGCGTGATTCATGGGTGCAGGAGATTTCAGGTACGACACCGCCTAAGGCAAGGTTCATCTCCTTCGGGGTTCGCAGGTTTGAGTAAACCTCCTCCATCCTTAGAATTCGGATTTGGGGGTCATTAAACTCTCATCTTGCCTTAGCCAGGGTCAGGTGAGCATCGTGTGTGGATTCGTGGGGCTTTCTTTTTATTGGGTTGCGTGTCATGTGATTTGGTGGACTTCCTCGGTTTGTGTGCCTTGCGTGGGGTAAGTGGAGTTTGTTACCCTAAGTATTTAATTCAATTTAATGAGTAGAAGCACGCACTAGTATTTTGGAAATTTAAAATAGGTAGTTTCTTTATTTGAATAATCGTTAATTTAAAAAGAGATCGCTTTAATTATAATTGTAGCAAGCTTAAAGCATTTTAATTGAAATAATGTGTTCATTTATGCATTAAAAGTTGAGGAATTAAAATAAATAGGACTCTTTCATTAGATTAGTCATTTATTTAAAAAGGTCGCTTTATTATGTTATAGCGAGTGAATTTAATAGTTAATTTTAATAATAACGAATTTAATGAGTTATGCGTTTTAGAAAGGAAAGATTTAAAGTCATTTGGGAAATAGAAATAAATTAATCATTTTCGCATTTTGGAAAGAAAGGGTAAATTTTATTATTTAAAAGGAAATTATTCTTTTTACTGGTAAAGTTGATATAGTATAAAAGATTGATTTTTGGAAATTTAAATTAATCAAAATGTGTTATCCTTATTAATAGTTCAAAATATAAATGTTGGCTAAAGTAATATGGAGAAAATAAAATTAGAATTAAATAAGAAATAGAGGCATTTTAATTTTAATGAGAAAAGCGATAAGATGTATTGAATAGTGGAAAGGAATGATTTTTCCATTCTCATTCTCTTTTATTTTAAAAATAAAAATGCCTAAATTCGAAATTGAAAATTAGGGCAAAAATAGGGTTTCTCATTTAACCTAGTTTTGAAATGTTTTTGGGGGTTCTTTTTGGGGGAGAGCTTTTTGGGGAAAAAAAAATTGGAGATGGAGGAATTTTGGAAAAAAGGGAGATTTGCTTTGATTTGCAGGTGGAGCTCTTCATCAAAACTCTTCATGGAATGCATTTGAAGGTAGGATTCCAACCCACCCTCTTGTTTATTTGTTGGATCTTTGAGTGGAAAATGGAATTCAAACATTGTTTTGGATTTGGTGGTTATTCTTCAACTCTTCTACTTATTTCTTTTTGAAATCCATAACATTCTAGAAAAAGAAAAAAAGAAAAAAAATGGTTGTGACTGCAATAAATGGAGAATGGGGGTTTTTACGTTTTGTTTTGGTTGTTTTGTTCATGTTTAATTAAAAAAAAAATAGTTCCCCAGTTGGTTGTTGGTTTTGAGCAATCTGGAAAATATATGGACTGTGATTTTCTTTAAAAAAAAAATGGGAGATTGCTGGAAACATATTTGGTCTGTGACTTTCTTTCAAAATGGGGAAATGCCGGAAAATGCCTTATATCCTTGTCTCACGCTGTGTGGTGTGCATAGGGGATTTGTTATCCTTTCTTTTTTTTTAACACTGTTTTATTAACTATACCCAGAAAAAAAAAATTAAAAAAATAAAAAATTTGCAAACCCCATGGTCGCTGGTAGCAACTGCTACCAGTTGGTAGCAGTGCTACCAAAGGTAGCGACCTGCTACCATTTGGTAGTAGTGCTACCAATGGTAGCTTGGGCTGCCAAGGGGGGCGGGGGCATGTGGGTGTCCATGTGGGTACCTTCCCTCTCTTTTTTTGTTTTTTTGAAAATTAAAAAAAAAAGTTATTTTGTTTTATTTTTAATTATTTATTTATTTTTATTATTTTATATAATTGTTTTTAAAGAAAAAAAAAGAATATATGTATGTAATATATAAAAATAAAGAAAAATCAGATTAATAAGTGGATTTAAAAATTAGTTTAAGAGATTTAAACTCAGTTCTTTTATATTATTTAATTTTTAATTCAATTTCTTTTATATTATTTAATCTCAGATTGTTAAATAATATATTTGGATTTTAGAGATTCAACATTTAGTAAATCCATACTTTAATACAAGTTATTAATTTCATATTGATTACATCATACTCGGGTTAATACTTATTATTAACATGGACTAAATAGTAATGGTGGATTAATATGAATTTTTAAATAAAAGTTAATTTAACAAATCCACCAATTGATCGACATTAATTGTTAGAGCAATATGGTAAACGAATACCTCTACCGGATAATGCCTATGCAAATTTAAATTTCTATTATTGAATTTGGTTATGTAATGGTAAGACTTGATATGATAGTGTTTGGTCATAAGTCGGTCAAGCCCCTAGTTAGGGTACCGTTAAACAAGAGAATCTAGGATTGTTTTTATTTTTGTTATGATTCAATTTGACCCACTTCTAAAAGGGATCACTATGTAATAATCAATCGAGGTAGATGTTGAATAGTGTATGTGTTCACCTAAAGGGCAGAGATGTAAAAGACATGTAAATTTGTAATCTTAACTATATTAAATGCCAGAGGGGTCTTGCAGTTGAGCAGACCCGTAGATGTAGCCCTTTAAGGGTGAACTCCGAGATCATATCTGTGTTATGCGATGTGTTAGCTTACCTTGTTTTATGCTTTAAATTATCATGGATGGTTGTATTCTGTATAAGTGTATGGTGGGGAATTTAACGAATTTAAATCTAAGTGCATAAAATTATTCATCTTGACAAATGTAGTAATCAGGTTCATGAAAGAATGTAAATGAGATTATGGAAAAGTATTTTGAAAATGTGAATTAAAAGTAGTATTAGTGAAAAGAATCTTGCTGGGTTACATTATTGGATTAACTTGTTATTAAGCTTATAAATGGAACGAATGTGAATGGAAAACAAAGTTAGAATTAATGTTATAAATTATAAGATGAAGTTTAAAGGATGAACCTCATATGGGTATTTACCTTCTTACCTTAGTAAATGAGTATCGCCATGTTAATTATATTTCGCTTTATCAGATGAATTTACTTAGTTGTTTATGTTTTAATCTTAACAAATAATCTTTATCAGATTAATTTTATACAAAGGATGAACTCAACTAGCCTTCCATAATTATAACCCAAATAAATGAATTTCTTTATGATTGCAAAAAAAAAATGAACTGAAAAGGGAAGGATTCAATTAGTTGTTTATACATTAAATCTTAGTAAAAGTATCTCTCTCATATTAACTTCATTTAACTAAAAAGAGTGATATGCAATAAGATAATTGTATTTTAATTCTAATGGAAGAACGTCACTATGAACTTATATTTTAATCCTGTAATGATGAATTTCATCTTGCTAACTATATTTTAATTTAAAGAATGAACTCATGTGTTCCTAATACATTTTCACCTTAATGAATCGAGCTCCTTCTATTAGTATTATTAAAACTTCAATGAATGAATTCTATGGCTACTCACATTTTATACTCCATAAAAGAACTACAACTCATTAGTTGGCTATGCATGAAATCAAATGAAGGGATCACACTCTATTAATTGTAGTTTAATCCTTAATGAATGTATCTCACCTTGTTAGCCATACTTTTAATATTAAAGGATGATATCAATGGTGAATGGGTACCTTAAACCCAATGAATGAACTTTGTTATATTTATCACATTGAACCTTAAGGAAGGCCTCTTAAATTAATTAGGTGCTAATGTGCATTGAGTAAATAACCTCACGATGGCCTCCTAACCACCCAAAGTAAATGAATGCTTCCTAAAATTCTAAGATGTCATATCATTGAACATATATATAATCATGTCTTATGCATTATCTTGTAACTAAGTCATCCAGTTTAATGGATCAATTGACACAAGTTGAGCTAGGTGTAAGGTTATGTAATCGCGTTGGGAAACTCCTTAGGATCGCTAGCCTTCCGCTGTGTTATCTAGTTAGAGATAACTTCAAACTATCTTAATGTTGTAACTTTTCATTAATGCTCTTAATTATTATTTAAAAAAAAAATATTTACACTCTATTTGAGTGTTTTTAACTTAAACCCTTAGGGGTTTCCTGGCGGGGCATTACACTGCTATCAGGTGTAGCACCAGTGAGTTTTTTGACCTCTATGTTGGAAATTTTCTTGCCAGGTTCTTGCCCAACCTTGGGCAAGCCAGTGACAACTTGAATTGCCTCCTTCATGATCATGTAAGGCCTATCTAGCCAAATTAATTTGTTGTGAACCCTGCTCAAAACGTATCTGATCACCTCATCTTTAAATTCTGGTATGTACAGAATACCGGTTAACCCTAGATCCTCAATTGCTTTGAATTCTGGTTTGATGTTTTTGGAGTCTCCTAGTATCATGGATTGATACATGCTTTTGATGTTTTTAGTGCCCAAATCCTGAAGGGTGCAGTGAATGTATGCCCTCACATCTTCAACATACATTACATCATTAGGAACCTTAGAAAATTCTCCCGTAGAGTCTTCCTTTTTAGCAATTTCAGGAACCTCCTTAAATAGTAGCCTTAACCTATCCTTGATTTCGACAATGATGGGATTCACAATAAAAGTAGGAGCTGAAGATCCAGATGCCATGTCAAAAAATACTTGAAAGTAAATGTTGGTGGAAGTTTGATAACTACTTGAAAAGCTTTTCACAATGCTTCTATTTTCTCTTGACTTGCCTTTACTTCTCCTTGAATTCTTGAATGCTCAATGAGTGAAAATGAATTCACTTACCCTCTTTTATTAGCGAATAAAACCCTAATTTTCTATAATAAATGCTTCACCAACAACCCTACGGATGCCAGTTTCACAGTTATGTGCTGGGTGAACCTTCATTGAATATGAACACAATTCTCTAGATCTCCTTAGATTTATTCTAGGGTAATATGAAAAATTTAGCAATGACTTTGCCAACCCCTAAGGCTTATGCCTCAGTTATCGATGGAATTTCCTGCTGGTGGAGGAATACTCTATTCTACCAGCGGAGTTACTAGTATAGATCCATCTCCACTTGGTTCTTCAAATTTTCTAACCCATTTCTTGGTGTGATCTTTTTGTATTTCATCTACCTTCTTCTTTCCTTTCTCATTATCTTTATCATTATTTACTAGTTGAGTCTTGCTTCTGCAATACTTAGCAATATGACCTATTTTGTTGCATGCATAACATGTTACATTGTTTTTCTGAATTGCTTTGACATATCCGGTATCATTTCTTGACCTACAATAATTAGAAAAATGTCCAAACTTTCCACATGCATGACATTTGACATTCATTCTGCAATCTTCTGATCTATGACCATATTTCTTGCAATTTTTGCATTGACCAGGAACATAATTGTAATTTTGATTTACCTTATTTCTACATTGTTTAGCCATATGCCCAAACTTATTTCAAACAAAACATCTACCATTGAATTTATAAGCATTATATTGCCTTACCGGTTTCCTCTGTTCTGATGAGTTTTGCATACTGGTTGTTTGATCTTCATTTGCAGTACTGGAGCTTTTACCTTGTACAAATCCAAGTCCTCTTGAAACATCAATTTGTCTTTTTCTTTTCAATAAGTCATCCAACTGTGCAACACTGATCCTAAACTTTTCTTTATACTCACTTGCAGTAGTTAGATCATCTCTCAGAGTGGTTACTTGTCTTTCAAGTTCTTGTTCATTGTTTCGGGAGTGTACCAAATCAATTCTGAATAGATATTCTCATGAGTCAATCTACCACATTCATCAAATTTGTTCTTCAGAGATATAACAAGATTATCTTCCTTCTTTTTATCCTCAATATATTTTGATAACCTCATAGTCAAATCTTGCATTTCAATCTTCATGAGCATGTTTGCTTGACTTAGTTTCTGACATTGTTCCTTAAGAGCATTCTTCTCCTCATCATCTGGTTTCTACAAAAGTTCTTTTCTCTTGGATTGAGCAGATGATAACCTTTCTTGCAGGATAAAAATGAATTCATTTGTAGAATTCAATTCTTCTTGTAATTTTAAGTTCTTCATCCTTTCAACATCATAATCCTCAAGAGCCATCTCAAGTTGCTTCTTCATAGCCATGTTCAAAGATTTTGATTTTAGGATCTTCCTCAAGTTGTTAAACTTCTTCCAAGGTACCAAGCATCAGTGTTTTGTCGGAATGAACAATTTTTAACTTTCTAGACCATGCATATATAAATTGGTAAACAAATAAACATATAACAAAAAGAAACTAAACCATCCACATAAATGAACACCATAACACACAGAGTTTATATGTGGAAAACCTCAATGAAGAAAAACCACGGGGGGATTTGTGACCCACAATATCAGTTCACTGACCATATGAAAAGATATTACATATAATAGGGGCCTGCATTTGCAAGAAGGCACACTGCCTAGAGCATACTGCTCATCACTTAAGAGCCTCACTGACCACAAGATTTATGCCAATGTAAATTACTGAAAAATGAACTCAAGAATGCATCTACTATGCGAAATAGAGTTTCGGTTCTGGTTCTGCTCTGTACCGGTTCATAAACTCTGAACTGCTACCGATATCACTTCTCCACAAATGCTTTCCAAGCTATCTACAAATCATTGCATGATATAACATTCGCATACAAAATGATCTCCATACATATATTTTGCATCATATACTTTTGCTATATTCTCCTATACACATTTTATATATCTTGCCTACTTTCAAAAATAACCTAGCAGACTGACCTATATACCTATTACACATGATATACCTTATGTCAGCTAAAATACATTTACAAAAGATATTCAATGTCATCCTTGACAATATTAATTACAAAATGGTTTAAGTAAATCCTCCTTGATGTCAACTTCCAAAGAAGTATCGATGTTGGTACCGGTGTCAGTGTAGCCCCGAATGCTCCAAAGCTGGTATCTACTGATATATGCTTCCTAGTGTCAGTTTATGACTTCCATCATATCTTGTTGCCATCAATGCCAATAAAATGAATCC
Source organism: Cryptomeria japonica (assembly GCF_030272615.1). Classification (NCBI taxonomy): domain Eukaryota; kingdom Viridiplantae; phylum Streptophyta; class Pinopsida; order Cupressales; family Cupressaceae; genus Cryptomeria; species Cryptomeria japonica. The sequence goes on along the minus strand of NC_081414.1, from coordinate 557,194,685 downwards.
AATGAGTGTCTATTTCCAACAAAGCTTTCTTATCAAAATTTCCTTTGCTTTTTTTAAACTTTTATTTTGTTCCTCTCTTCAGACATCTAGATGCATAATGACCAATTTTTCCACACTTAAAATATTTAAGAGGTAACATACCTTTATACTTGCCAGTTCCTCTCTTTAGCTTTCTTACAAATTTTGCTTCCATTTCATCTAGGTTCTCATCATCTGAATTTTAATCCACAACTTCGGATGCTTTAAATGCTCTCAGTTTTTGCTTTGTCTTTGCCAAACTTCATCATCTCAAATGTTGTCAAGGTTCCATAAAACTGTTCTCTGGTGAACTTTGATGGATCATAATTTTCCTCAATAGCTGAAATCTTGTCATTATAACATTCTGGTAAAGTTCTCATAATATTTTCAATCACATCCTTATCATCCAAGGTACCTCCAAGATCTCTGATCTCATTTAATACACTGTCAACCTTCTGAAAATAGCTTGTTATATCTTCAAATTCTTCCATTCTTAAGTTCTCACATCTACCTATAGCAATCTGCATCTTAGCTAGTTTGACTTTGTCATTTCCTTCATAGATATTGCAATGCCCACCAAAATACCCTAGAGAAAATAACTAAACTAACTAACAAATAGAGAGAGTGTTTTTTTTTAAAGAACATCTACTAATGCAACATAGTAAGCTATCATTACTTCAAATCATATATTATCATATTGTGAATGCATAAACATCATGAAAATAACAACAAACTCATACAACACAAGGAAATAACATTATAATGATCATAGTCTCAATGCGCACCTATATTCAATCATTCATTCATCTTTACATTCATTCCCTAGGGTACTTTAACGTCATTACTTACTAATCATTAACACATAACATGACCATATCATAAAACCATTAACATTTTTATAACATTTATATTACCATCTCTTATCATTAGAATCATGAATTTTCAAACACTTATCCTATCACATTCCCATTAGCTCTCTAAGTTCATTTTAAAACACCAATTCCAAGTGTTCCTAAACCCCCATTTCTTCATTAACCATCTAACTAAATATGAATCCAAATATCACTATCAACATAGAAGGAAATATAACTCTTTTCCTTTTCTAATTTCATCATACATTCCATCAAGATATCATATACAAAGTTATAAACAAGTCTATACAACAAATCCTAGTTAATTTCCAAGTAAGATTACTTATAACATGATTATCTAATAGCACCACTTCTACAATAAGGACACACGTAGCTAACCATTTCATTTCTTATTCCATATAGATCTTTATCTCTTTCCTATCTAATGAACATTCTTAATATATGTATCTTACAATGAATACATCATCTTATTACTAGATCATAACCTTAACTACCTCATCATCGTGTTCTATTACATAAGAATACATGGTACAACTACATATCCTCTTTTACATTTTCAATGTCATTATGATTCAATATTCTTATCTCAATACATAGAAATCAACATCATCTAAAAAGTATCATAGAGTCCATACAAATCTACAAATACTCATTCTTTTCCATATTCCAAGAATATCTAACATTAAGGATTATCATCTTTTAAATCAAGTCATACATGACCATTAACATATCCACTACCATCCACAAGATATACACAAGATAACCCAATCATATCACTTAAATCAACTAATTCCTTTCTAATCTAGAACTACATACACATCGAATATCTATTTACATCAATTTCATACTGAAATCAACCTACTACAAGTCCTAATAGAAATGGTCACAAGATATTAGTTACATAGTTTTACTTACGATTACATCTTTCTCAAGATGCAAAAACACATGATATCAATTCCAATTACATAAATTAAGCTCCAAAAATCCATCCATATGATGAGATAATATAAATGCATATCCATGCACACAAGCATCCAATGAAGAACATCCTAGTGGAAGAAGGCATCAAAACACCCGACCATGTGGAACCAAATAGGAACCACCCTTCGTGCTAGGAGATGACATGGGGTTCCAATTCAAACTCAGGACCTAGGCTGACACCTAGCAACCAAGGGACACAACATGACATCTATAAGACAACAACTATAACAATGAACCACATCACATCAAAAGGCTAATCATAAATCAAACAACTCCCAGAGGAATGATCAACAAATCAAGGCATAAAATGGACACATGTAGGGACAAGTGTGATGAATACTAAGAGGGGGGGGGTGAATTAGTATACCAAAAAATACTGTAATCAATCTTTTAAATAGTTTAGCAAATAACCGGTGCAATAGATTCACTAATAAATTGGTTAAGATAAGTGCAAACCAAATAGAAAAAAAAGCATTCACCCACAAGAGCACAATCACCATAACACAAGATATTTGACGTGGAAACCCAAATGGGAAAAACCACGGTGAGCAAAAAATCACAAGTAACTATCTATAGAATAGAAACCAGACTGGTTAAGGTTAGACTAGTTAAGGTCATACAATGTTCTTCACCATAACAGATCCTGTTAGGAATCTAGATCTTTGTTAGGAGATAAGTCATGTTAAAGACTACCTTGTTAAAGGATTTCAAATCCACAGTTGTGAACCATCTTGTTAGAGGATTTACAAAGGCTTTGCTGGGCCTACCCAGTTAAGGGTTTCAGACTTGTCAAAGATATTAGTAATCAACAAGTGAATGATCTAGATAATAACATAGTATGCTTAGTTAGGTCCTTGACATCTCATTGTTAATGCATTTCAGCATTACTTTTGTCTTCAATATCTCCACACTCTATCTCTTCACATAGACCTAATCTTCTCTTTAATGATCGCACATCACCATTTCAATTCTATATCTCACATACCACACATCTCACATACAAACCCTAGACATGATGTCCTTATAAAGGAATCTGATTTCATGTTAGTCCAATAGAATTAGACTACAAGTTCCTAAGTACAGTGCATCTAGACACATTTGGTAACACAACACAAAAACACTACCAAAGTGTCAGTGGATGATAACTCATCACACATTATAGAAATACCAGTTGGTAACTCATCACAGAGTAATACTTGTTAATACAATATACCGATTACCGGTTGTCAAAAATGAAGACTGGTAGATTGTAGTGTTCCGATCAAAATTTAACTACCGCTTGGTTCCTTCATACCACTTGAGCTCCTCGAACCACTTGGGATCCTCGTATTTCTTGGGGTCTTCATACAATCTATGACTGATAAACCATTTTCTACAAAACACCGACAGTCTAAAGACTATAAATTGAATAATACACAATACCGATTGGAGTAATTATTGGTTGAGCATAACTCATACATCAAGAAAGTGTGTGTCCATCAATGACAATAAAAATATCATAAAAATGCCAAAAATCTCCCCCTTTGGCATTGATGGCAACACTTAGGAAAATTTTGACATCTAAGTGTTTTTACAACAAAAATGCCATAATCAAAATTACTCCTCCTAAGCATATACACTACCCCTTTTGCAAAGATTACAATGTACACTACTCCCCAAAATGGTAACATGAAAGTACATGAAATGGTAACATTCACCAAAATTTTAATGCACACTATGCCCCCTTTGCCAACAATGATAAACTAATAAAAAGTAACCCCTTTTTGCTCATATAATAAAATAGAGTAGATGTTCATGACAATAAGGAATGAAATTTCTCCAAAACAGATTTAAAGTCTTGCATAAAAGTTTTCATGGCCAATGTCCATGACTCAAGTAAGGAGGTAGCAACCTCACTTCCAATCTTCATCTGGAATGCCAGTTCTTCCATTGCATTAATGGTACTTAGCTCTTGAGTTATCATGATGGCTTTCAAGTTGAGAAAACATCTCTGAAGAACTTGCAGTTTAGGTAATAGGAGCAGTTGAAGCTCCTGCAAATCTTTAGTCTGGTTGCTGATATCTAAGTCCATCTTGGCAGTCTGATGCTAATAATGATGAACAATTTGTCCATAGGTAGTGAATGAATCATATGGCATCTTTAAATTGCTGATATATGCCCGTAAATCTGATTGGAGTTTAGCTTTCTGTTTAAGCACATCATCACAAAATAGATGGGGTTGGCAGATTTTACTCAATAGTAATTTAACTTCACCCATAGCAACACTGATATCATTTTGCTTCTTTAGTAGTTGTGTCCTTAGTTCATTCATTTTCTTGACTAAGGCAACATTGAGTGCCTTTTCATGGTTCTTCTTTGTAGTTGTTTCAACAACATCTTCCAAGCATTGTACCTGGTCCTCTACTATGGTACAGAGAAGTTTGAGCTTGGATAGAGAGGAATCGGTACTGGGGAGGTTAGTACCGGGAATTAGATTGGTAAGGGTGTCAGCTGTAGTTTGTATGACATCCTGTTCTTTCTTCCTCCACAATTCTTCTAGTCTCTCCTATGCAAGTTTGATGCCTCGAAGTAGTTCAGACTCATCTTGAGATTCAGTCAGACATGCAAGAGTTAGATCAATAGGACTGGTGGAATCAATCTATTTGGTTTGATCACTGGTTGCCTTAGGAGTCTACCCTCTTTCTTTTGTTTTGATCTCCACTTGTTTGTTCTTCTCTACTTCCTTCTCCTCTTCTACTCTTTTCTTATCCTCTTCTTTCTTCTTTTGCTCCTCTTCTTGTTTTTTCTTCTCTTCCTCCTTCTTCCTTTCTTCTCCCTTCCTCTTCTCTTCTTCTTTTCTCTTATCTTCTTCTTTCTTCTTCTCTACCTCTTATCTCTTATCTTCCTCTTTCTTTTTCTCTTCCTCTTTTCTATTATCTTTTTCTTTCTTTTTCTCTTCCTCTTTTCTCTTGTCTTCCTCTTTCCTTTTCTCTAACTATTTCCTCTTGATTTCTTCTTGCCTTGCTTTTTCCTCTTGCTCTTTCTCTGCTTTCTCTTTGTTCTGTTTCTCTTTTTTAACTTTTTCTTTGTCTTGTTTCTCTTTCTCTTTGTCAGGAGTGACATCCTCATTATCTAATGCATCAACATCAATAGGATCAATTTTTGTTGTCACTCTTTCACCTTGACTGTCAAATACCTCATTCGGTTTGCCTGATGATAGGTCAGGTTCTTGTTCAGTCTTCTTAGTGGCTTCAGCTACTCGATGTATTTTGATAGCAGCTTTAACATGTATATGTGTATCCTTTTCCACTTCAGAAGCTTTACCTTCTAGTAGCCCAAGTCTTCTCCTTCTCATGAAGAAGATGCCTTTGTTCTTATCCATTATTTCAAATAATTCTAAATTTGAAGCATCAGGAAAGTATTGTGCAAAAATTTTCTCCTTGGTCTCCTGTTCTCTTTCAATGTCAATGCACCATTTATTATCTAAAGAATTATACAAAGAATCTGGTGTAACTGATCTAATCTCAAATGGCGACTGATCATTAATACATAAGTATTTAATGATTTCCTGTTCTACCTCTTCTTCCTCATTATCATTAAAGTCATCAAAATGTTCTTTTAAATCATCAAGCAATTTTCTCCTAATATTCTTGATTGTCCTTTGATAATGTGTCATTGGTTTATAAGAAGAAATATCCATATTTACTGGTGTAGAAGTTGCAGGTACATTACTGGTAGACTTTGTCTTTTTTCTTGATTGCCTTGTCTTCTTTCTTTGAATCTCTGGTTTAGTGTCTTCTTCCTTCGGTGAGTGATTCCTGGATTTCTGCTTCCTCTCAAAGACTTGTCGGAATGATCTCAGGTTTCTTCTTGGCTAGTGACCGCTTGGTCACTTTCGGATTGATAGAGGTAACTGGTGTAGATACCGATGGCACTGCTTTTCCCTTTTTCTACTTTGGTTCCTCAATCAGTGTGACCCTCTCCAAGTAGGTACTAGTTCTTTTCTTCTTTGCATCCAGTGGTGAGGCAAGTAGGGTAGAGGCATACCCGATCAATAAGTCATTCACCACTTCATACCCCATAGGGCCAACTACTTCCTTTCTTGGTTCCATCGCTTCCATTATGTAGTCATCTATCCTTATTGTGAAGTAGATGTCATCTTCATACATCTTCACAATATCACCAGATATCCTTATTCTCTGGTTCATCTTTTGTTTGAATTCATCAAAATACTTAGTTAGAACCTCAGGATATCTAGTTCCTACTACTTGTAGACTTTCCTTAATTTTTCTAGAAATCAGTAGGTCAATAGACCATTGAGCATCACCTACTCCAGGGAAATAACCTTGAAAGTAGAAGAATAAACTGACTAGAAGTTGGCCAAACACAAACCTTAGAGAATTGTCCTGTTTGATGGACTTTAGATTCAACAGTAATTGCTTCTGTAGATAGGTACATAGGTCAAATGTAGTATCTTCCTTGATCATCTTGTAAGCAACATTCACTGCAGCAATAGGGACAAAATTCATTCTACTGGCATAAAATATCTGGTAACCAATCACCATGTAAGCATATTTTACCAGATCATCAAAGATGGTGTTGACGGTCATCACCCATTGGTCACTCACAGAGTCGGTGAGCTTTGTCATTTCAGTTTTGGTGACCTTCTGTAGAGCTGGTACCTCTCCAATATTGCAGAAACCGGTGACAGCATAAATTGCTTCCAGTGTGATGTCATGGGTCCGCTCGAGATACATCTTGTCACCATGCACTCTGCTAAGGATGATGCAAATATGTTCTTCTGTGAACTCTTCCAAAAAATATACCGCATTGTGCAGTTTCATCTTCTAAAGGACACTATACTCAGGTTTGATCTTCTTGTCATCCTTATGGAACAGACTTAGCTCAGAATGAATCACTAGGGATCCTAGGTCTTCCAATTTATAGTCTATATACCTTGAAATATCTCCCTCAATAATAACTCCGGCGGGTATTTGAGATAGGGCATTGTATCTCCTTTTCTTTTGAAGAAAATCAGGTGTATCTTCAAGTGCACTAGAACTAGAATGTGATGTGGAAGCCATGATCAAATGATAAGTAAGAATTTTGGAAAATACCTTCTCAAACTAGAATTTAGGTTTTCCAATGTCGTGCACAAAACACCACTTCGGTTACAAGTTCACCGCTTAGAGTTCTTCACTGTTTGCTTGAAGATGGTTGCAAGATTTCGCACAAGATTTTGTCAACTACTAGACAAATCACTCTGGTTTCTCTGCTCTTGAAAATTCTTCTTTCAAAAATAGATAAGTGAAAATGACAATGAAAACCCTTTTAAACAAACTCTCACCTACCATAATAAATGCATCACTGCTAGGGCACAAACCCTAATTTTTCCTTTTACCGCTTCAAATATTCTGATGACTGATAGGTAACATATATCAGTTAAGGTCTTTACCAATATAAACTAGGGGTTCAAAATATTTCACCGATATGTTCCCCCTAAGATTTTCTAAAGCTCAGTTTGCTGGTTCAAAGGCTTCCACACTAGGTGCAGAAACAGGTTCATTCTGTGACTCTTCTTCTGATTTCTTTTTCCAAGTTTTATTCATTTACACTTGAACAGTTTCAACATCAATCTTCCCTTCTGGAGTGATCGGTATATCACCTGATAGATTGTTTCTCAGTCTGCAAGTTCTGGTAGTGTGTCCCAGTTTGTTGCAATGATAGCATACCATTCCAGGTGTTCTCCATGATCCATTATTCATACTACCATTCTTTCTTCTACATGTTGCAGCAGTGTGACCGCTACCATGATAGATCAAACAAGTTTCTCTCCAACTAGTAGCCACTTGATAACCACCTGACCGATGGTCATAGGTATTGTACCGGTTGGGATTCCGGTTCACAGAAGGTTTCAGGATGACTCCTTGAGTCCTAAGAGGATATCTCCTAGTGTTGTGCAAAACCAACCTGCATTCAAATGCTTTATGCCCAAACTTGTTTCATGCATAATAGTTTCCATTGAATCTATTGGATCTAGGCATATTGTTTTGAAAATAAGGAAAATTGTTGTAGGCCTTGCTTCTACACACATTGGCAGTATGTCCTTCTTTGAGACAATTAAAGCAAACAAGTTTAAATTTTTTCTTACCTTTATCCTTGGATGTCGGTTGCTTCTTTGATGCTTCATCTTTTGTTCTAGAGGTCTCACCTTCCTCATATCTAGAGAAACCAAGTCCAGTGGTATTCTTTACTGGCTTTGCCGATTCTAGCTTTTTCTCTAGCTTAGTAGTACTCTTATTGAATTTGGCAAGTATTTCCTTTGACTCAATAAGTTCCTTGGAAATAGCAGCATTGGATTCCATCAAGGTTGCATTCTCAGAAATAGCCACGTTTAGTTCACCTTGCATTTCTTCTTTTTCCACTTTACTCTCTTGGAGATGAGCGGTAAGGGTACTGATTTCTTGCTTCAGCTTGGAGATCTCGCGATCTTTGTCTTTTACAAGATCTTCAACTTTCCTTCTATTCTCAAGCTCTTGACACATTCTAATAGTTAGTCCTTCCAGCTCTCTTCTCAGGTTGGCTTTAGATTCATTCATTTTTTCAGCTTCTTCAACTAGGGCATCCATGTTAGCTTCATCAGAAGAGCTATTTTTAGTGAGTCCCACCAGTTTTTTAGCATGCTGTCTTCTTTTGGCCAATGAGGCTTTATACTTGACTTTGAGTTCATCATATGCTCTCTCAGTCTGAGTGAGATGATGAGTAAGTTCCCTCACACTATATTCCCCCATATCTCCTTCCAAGTGGTTAGACTTATAGAAAGGTTGGCTCTGATACCAATTGATGAATACTAAGAGGGGGGGTGAATTAGTATACCAAAAAATACTGTAATCAATCTTATAAACAATTTAGCAGATAACTAGTGCAACAGATTCACTAAAAAACCAGTTAAGATAAGTGCAAACCAAATAGAAAACAAAGCATTCACCCACAAGAGCACAATCACCATAACACAAGATAGTTGATGTGGAAACCCAAATGGGAAAAACCATGGTGAGCAGAAACTCACAAGTAACTATCTGCATAAAAGAAACCAGACCGGTTAAGGTCATACAATGTTCTTCAACAGAACAGATCCTTTTAGGAATCTAGATCTCTGTTAGGAGATAAGTCCTATTAAAGACTACCTTGTTAAAGGATTTTAGATCCACAGTTGTGAACCACCTTGTTAGAGGATTTACAAAGGCTTTGCTGGGCCTACCCGGTTAAGGGTTTCAAACTTGTCAAAGATATTAGTAATGAACAAGTGAATGATCTAGATAATAACACAATATGCTTAGTTAGATCCTTGACAACTCATTATTAATGCATTTTAGCATTACTTCAGTCTTCAATATCTCCACACTCTATCTCTTCACATAGACCTAATCTTCTCTTCAATGATCACACATCACCATTTCAATTCTATATCTCACATATCACACATCTCACATACAAAACCTAGACATGATGTCCTTATAAAGGAATCCGATTTCATGTCGGTCCAATAGAATTAGACTACAAGTTCCTAGGTATAGTGCATCTAGACACATTTGGTAACACGACACAAAAATACCGCCAAATTATCGTTGGATGATAACTCATCACACATTACAAAAATACCGATTGGTAACTCTTCACAGAGTAATACCGGTTAATACAATATACCGATTACTGGTTGTCAAAAATGAAGACTGGTAGATTGTAGTGTTCTGATCAAAAGTTAACTACTGCTTGGTTCCTTCATACCGCTTGAGCTCCTTGAACTGCTTGGGATCCTTGTACCACTTGGGGTCTTCATACAATCTGTGACCAGTAAACCATTTTCTACAAAACACCGATAGTCTAAAGACTATACATTCAATAATACACAATACTAATTGGAGCAATTACTGGTTGAGCATAACTCATACATCAAGAAAGTATGTGTCCATCAATGAAAATCAAAACATCATCAAAATGCCAACAGAGTGTCATCACATGCTAGGCTCATGTGGAATTTGCCTCAAACTTAGAGCCAAACAAAGGAGGTCAATTTACCACTCCAACCATCTTCCCAACCATAGATCCAAAAACCACCTCCCTGGTTTTGGTAAGAGACATTGTATCGGTAGAGATTTGTGCATGAGAAATGCTTTGGGGTTGTCATTGATGTCAACCCAGCTCAAAAATTCTATCTGGTGTATGAAGAAGTGATCTATTGAAAGTTTGAGAAGTTTAATATTCATTTATGCTTAAGTTTGGAAGGTAGAATATAGTATGCGACAGAGTATAAGTATTTTTGTCACAAAGGATTGCACCCGTGATGCTAAGTGCAAAACCAAGAAATCCTGTGAAACATGGAAACACCTTCGAGCATGTGGGTTGCTCAAGTTGAAGGTGAATCTCTGAGTTATGGGTCGGATTCCCTTGAATCCATCTTAAAACTAAATGACTGATGTGGAAAAGAGTGAGAAATAATCTGAAAATATTGAAAGTTGCAACTAAACTAGGAGGTGATACACCAAAATTATAATGATAATAGCCTAAAAACTCACAAAATATGACACAAACTTCTACCACACAAAATAATTTTACTCTTCAACCACATAAATATTTCCTAGGAAGGCTAAGGGAATTGTAAACTTGGAAGGAAAAATAGTTTCACAACCAAATTGACAAATACCTCTTTTACAAAACCTAAAACCTATGATTATATGAAAAACAAGGATACATGCACATAAAAGAGATGAAAATTCAAGGGTTTTTGGATCAAAACACAGTAAATCTCTATCAAATCTGTAAATGAACATGCACAATTACCTGGGCAAACACATGAAACTCTATAATATCAAAGGAATTCTGCTATAAAATTGAAAGACTAAAGTGTTGAGATACAATGTTTTTTTGCAAAAATGTGTATGCAAAAAAGAAAGAACCGAAGGGAAAAAAGGAGGAGAAAGGAATATATAGATAAATATCCTTCCAAAACCCTAAAAAATGAAAATCTGCATGAGAAAAAGCCTTGGGTGAATTTGCCCAAAATTGCCTAAAAAATTGCCTAAATAGCCTCCAATGCTCAAAATAGATTTGCCACTAATACTGCATGAAAAAGCCCCCTTCTGCTAAAACTAGAACTAAAAGAAAATAAAACCCTCCCTAAAATTCTGCATGAGACTGGATGCTAATATAGCTCATCTGAAAAAGAAAATCCATCTCAAAAATATGCATGTTGTTCTACCAAATATAGCTATAGAAAAGCTAAGAATATCTCTATAAAAAGAACTCACTCCTTTCAGAAAACTGCATGAATCTAGAAGCCAAGAATAGCTCTGAACTAAATAAGGAGCCCCTCTCCCATCAAAACTGCATGCGGCTGATAACTCCTAAGTGCATTAATTAATTAATTATTTCATTTAAATAAATAAAAGTATTATTTTATTTATTTTTGTTTATACTTCTACTTATGTAATTGAAATAATTAATTTTTTTTTGATAGGTAATAGGCCAAGGGCCGGAATTTTTTTTTATCGATTTAAAGTGTTTTACATCTCGGTTTGGTGTGGACACTGGTAGGAAAGAACTAAGGCAAGAAAACCTCCAGTCTAGCCCAAGGAAGATTGACTTCCTAGAAATATATACAAAACCTTTTGATGGTATTTCTACCTTACATTGCTTGGCAATTTTTCCATTGAAATAAGATCGTAAAAATTATACAAATGTTGTGGAATTTATGAAAGTTCTGGAAGCTTTATATACGTTCTCTGATATAGATCCTGGGGTGTGGCTTAAAAGATACTAACTTTCCATCCTGGTATCCTTGCCCTGCAAAATAGACCAACCACCCCAAAAAACAAACTACACCTTGCACTTGAGAATCTGCAAAACATCTTAAATTACCATTTCAGCATATGTTAGTCTGAGATCAACCAAAAAATTGGTGAATAGAGGAAAATGGACTACCATAGTATAGAAAATGTCATGGTGATAATCAGAAAATGCTCTAGTCAGGTCATATAGTTCCAGAGATTTATCCCAAGACTAGGAGAATTATAAAATTTAGGCTATGATTCATAGACCATTCATCCCCAAATGACAGATATAGAGCCTATAACTTCATATGTATATTATTCTTGTATTTCATCTATCATAGGAAACCCCATTCTATACAAGTTTTAGTCTTAATCCAATGGGATATTATTCCTACATTAAACATCAGTTCGATTAATTATAAATCTCTAGATGCCATAGTTGTCTATACTGTCTAATAAAAATTGAAAAAGTAGCAGACATAGCACAAAATAAGAACCAAACGAAGCATATCTTGCCTATATTAATTAGAAGACCCTACCATACCAAAAGCCCATAATAAGTCTCCATACCAGAGACTAATAGGTTAGAGAGACCTCTGTATCAACTATGCTATATCCTGGACCACACCAAAGAAAGGAGTTGTATAGCAAAATAATAGCAGGGTGGTGGAAACCAAATATCACTAGATGAAACAAAATTATGGGTCTTCAAGGGGGCAACACAGTGAGTTAATCCTCTTGTCCTTGGGAGTCTAAGCTAATAGGCTCCCCATCTAGCTCAATACCCTGCAGGTTTGGGTAATCTTCAAACTAGGAGTCCTTGCTTGGAGCACAAAGGTGAAAAAGGCAGAAGAGGAACTCAACGCTCCTATGGATTTCTTCAGTTCTGGCATTGAAGGTGGTTGGGTCTTCAATAACTAGAATATGCTTCTTGGGCACTAGGTTGTTGTTAATGATCAAGATGTCATAATGCTTTGGACTTGGGATGGTTAGTTTGTCACTAATATTGACAAGAACCCTCTCCATCTCCCCCATAATGGTTTCTTTGAAGATATCCCTGCATAGGGCAGTCGTGACCTCTCTGTCCTTCTCAAAATACATTGTCATAACTAGGAACATGGACACTATATCCTGGTTGGCCCTAGTGCGGTCCTCATTATTGATATATTCATGCCCTAGAACTCTTTTGATGATGTAAATCACCACCTCATGAGGGAGATGAATAATCCTTCTCAGCCTATTCTTTGTGATCACTCCGCAGAAGGCCATCCATTCCCTATATTCCATGTAAGCTTATTAGATATGATTTCCTTGTAGTTCATCTTGAAATTCCAAATCCTTGATCCCTTAGGGGGGGAAGAGATTCTAAAGATGTTGATTGGATCAGAATTTTGGAGGTATTTGTTATAAATTAATTTCACCCACTTTAAATGGGGGTTATTATACATTCTCCACACCAGCTTTTCCCCTAGAGCTTTTCTCTGGAGAATTATGTCTTTTAACCCCAACCCCCCTTTTTCTTTTGGTTTATAGATTTTATCCCATGCTACCAGGGACATTCTGAATTTTTCATTGGCTCCTTGCCAAAAGAAGGTCCTTACATGTTTGTTTAGTTCCTTCTTTTTTGATATAGGTAGGTCAATATAGAAGAGTTGGTATATGGGCATGCCAGATAAAACTGATTTTATCATAGTTGCCTTGCCTGATGAGGAAAGCCATCTTCCTTTCCAAGTATCTATTCTTTTTATAATTTTTGTTAGAATTTCGTCCCATAAATTCGAGGATCTACATCCCTTATCCAAGGGTATACCTAGGTATTTGTAGGGTAGGTTGCCTTTATTAAATTTGAGGATGTTGCTTATTTTATTTGCTAGTTTTTCTTCAGTGTTGAAGAAGAATATATTTGATTTCAGGGTATTGATTTCTTGGCCAAAATCCATTGAGTAGGTGTCTAGATTTTGCTTGATAGACTTGGCTTCTAGCATATCACTATGTCCAAAGAGCATAGTATAATCTACAAATTGTTGGTGCGTGGTGGCTTCAAGTCCACTAGTAATTTTGATGCCCTGAATAGATGACTGCTCCCTGGCCCTATTAAACAATCTTCACAGGGATTCAACCATTAAAATGAAGAGAAAGGGAGATATAGGGTCCCCTTGCCTGAGCCCTCTAGAGATAGCAAAAAAACCCACAGGAGATCCATTTACAAGAATTGACATTCTGGGTGTGGAAATGCATTCGTAAATAAGGTTGATCGATTGTTTTTCAAAGCCAAAGGATTCAAGGCATTTGCATAAGAAGTGCTAATCTACCTTGTCATAGGCTTTTTTGATGTCTAACTTAATTAGCATACTTGATTCTTTATTAGTCTGTACTGAGTGAATTTCTTCTTGGGCAATAATGATACCATCATAGATTGAGCGGCCTGGCACGAACCCAGTCTATTCCTCACTGATCATTCGGGGAAGAAACTTATGTATTCTATTTGCAATTGTTTTTGTTAGTAGTTTGTATAATGTGTTACAGAGGGCTATAGGTATAAAGTCTTCAAAGCACTCAACTTTGTCTTTTTTTGGTATTAGGGCTATAAATGTATTGTTTAGTTGCTTTAGTATTTTACCAGAGTTTCTTATTTCTTCTAATGCATCAGTGATCTCATCACCAATAAAGTTCCAGTATTGGTGGTAAAAGGAAGCTAGGAAACCATCAGGTCCGGGGCCTTTCTCCGGGTTCATCTAGAAAAGTGCTTTCTCAATCTCTTCCTTAGTGAATTTTGCATTTAGAAACTGATTCTGCTCTTTGTTTATTAGCTTTGGGATACAGTTGAGGACCTCGTTCCTAGAGGCTAATCTTGAGCCATCCAAGTTGTTAAAGATGATGTTAAAGTATCAATTGCTTCTTTGGCAATGACCTCCAGATTGTTGCTCAAATTACAAGATTTAGTCTTAATGTTGGTGATTCTATTTATTATTCCTCTCTGCTTGGTACTATTGTGGAAGAATTAGGTATTTCTATCCCCTGATTCTAGCCAGTGTTCCCTTGACTTTTGTTTCTGGAAAATTTCTTCTCTGGCCAAATTTTTTTCATATTATGTTAATAGGGATCTTTCTTTAAGGTAGAGGTAATTGTCCATGCCCTTCGTAATAACCTCTTCATTTATTTCCTTTAAATCTTCTTCTATTTCATTTTTTTTGTTGAAGATATTTCCAAAATTGATCTTATTCCACGTTATTAAATTTTTATTTATTTTTTTAATTTGGCAACTACTTGGAAGGATTTGGAACATGTTGCTTCGGCTTCCTTCCACCATTTTTTTATTAACTTTAAGATTTTCTCATCTCTTAGCCACATTAGGTCAAATCTGAATGGGCTTCGGGTAGAAGGGATGACTTCTAAGATGTTGAGCTGGACTAGGAAGTGGTCTGATCTAGATAATGGAAGGATATTTGCTTCAAAGGAGTTCAGAATGTTGGCCAAATTTCCCCGTAAGAAAAATCTATCCAATTTTTCTGCAATATTGCAGAATCCTTTTCTCCTATTATTCCAAGTAAATGAGTTCATTTCAGTTTTGATTTCCATTAGATTACTATTTATTATCCATTCTCTAAAATTTATGGTGTCCTGGGAGAATTTTTTCATACCTCCCCATTTCTCCAGAGGATTCGCTATGGCATTGAAATCCCCTCCTATAATACTAAACTGATCTGGCATCGACGTAAGGAATTGCTTGATTTCATCTCAGGTTTTCTTTTTGTCCTTGTTCTGAATGGGCCCATAAACATTTATCAGGAGGAATTTTAAATTGCTCTTGTTACTATTAACCCAACCACACAGACAGTTGGGAGACTTATATATTGACTCATAGGAGACTGCCCTAGAGTCTCAGATTACTGCTTATCCTCCAGACGCCCCCACAGCTGGGAGCCCCACTACTTCTCTTATCCCTAATTTTTTGTTAAATGCTTCTAAATCATCCTTATTTAGTTTTGTTTCTTGTAATAAAATTAATTCTGGGCTAAATTTTATTATGCAACGTTTTATGATTCACTGCTTGTTAGGGACATTCAGGCCCCTTACATTCCATGTGAAGAGCCTCATTTCTCCTTGGGAAGGATCTTCCCCTTCTCTGCATAAACAAGATTTGATAATTTAGTTTGGCCTTATGCCTTTCCTGTCAGATTGAGTAACTTCGATAGGGGTTTCCTACCCCTTCTTTTAATTTCTTTGGTGCAATCAGGGGAACCAATATCTTCTATGGTTTTGGCTAATCCAAGGTTGCCTTTTCTTAGTTCCTTTTCTGATTCCATGATCCCCATAACCTTTTGAACTGCATCCAACATAATATCTTTCTTCAAGAGCCCTAGCATAAGAATCCTTTTTTGATATGCTATTTCCTCATCATCAACAATTTCATCTATGAAAGTATCCATCAGATCGTTAACTGTTTCATTACCCACATAATCTAAGATGATCCTATTTTCTACTTCAATTCTCTTTAAATGTTCCTCCTCAGTTTCATTGGTTTCCATATTTAGGGGGTCACTAAGTTGTGATACCGGGCAAGGTTTATCACTCAAAATAGGCGGTAGGTAATCCATGCCATCTGCCTTGCCGATAACCCCTCCATTAAATGCCATTTCTGATTTCTCCTTGGGAGAACCCTGTGTGCACCAATCCATGAGGTTAATCTCTTCGATGAGAGGGACAAGGGTATCTATATCCATAAGTGAGAGTGTCTCAAATATGCCACCATCATCACAGGCAATTTCTCCTTCCTCTAATTCTTGAATTAGGGTTTCCTTTTCCTTCTTATCCATTGTATTCCTACTCAGGTCCGATTAATCTGTGGTAGCCTCCATCAAAGTATTTATGGTGAAGCCCCCTCCTTCAGGATTGAGAGTTAAGACAATCTTATCCTTAGGGGGTAAAGTTGGACTTCTTTTTCCCGGTTTAGGGTTGAGAAGAAAGAGATCTAGAAGGATAACTTCTTTTGAGGCCACTTTGCCTTTGAATAATTATGGTTTAATCCAATACAAAGAGTGATTTGTTATAATTTTAATAGGCTCAATGTTAATAGTTTTGATTGGCAATTTGACCATCATCCTGATGGTTGCAGAATATCTAAAATTTTCTTCTAATCCTTCAAAACCCCCAAGTGAGTAACCTATTCTGACAAGGAAATGATCATGAATAAGCTCTTCTAGGAGGTTAGGTAGCTCTACCCACCTTGGGACAAAATGATCTTCAAAAATCTTAGGGGAAAAATTCGGTTGCCATTTAAAAAAGCAGAAATAGTAACCTTTAAAGAAAATAGGTTGAAAATTTAGTAATTTATCCTGTAATACTAATGATTTGCAATGAATAAACATATAATTATCTTCTAGGGTTGTGATACTTACCTATCCTTTGGTTGTGTAGATCAACCACTGGATAATATCCTAGGTGGAGGCACCGAAGCCACACCATTTTCCAAAGAGACCTCATCTTTTGTAATCCTCCCAGATATCATTTGTGTATTGGTTACTTATGATAATTGTGGTCTAACCAGAGTTGATATGAGAACTGACTTGCTTCTTGCTATTATGATTTTAAGACTTGCTTGCTGAGTTAATAGCCTGAGGAAGGGCCATTGGCGGTTTTGGCAAAGACTCCCCATGAGACCTTTTTTTTCCAAGTTTTACCCTATTTGCACCTGTGGCAATAGAATTTGCAGTAAATCGTGTTAGTCATTGTGGTGGCCACCAATTGTCCTTCCTTGATGAGTGGTCCTTGTGGTTTTCTAGTACCGATCTAGGGTTCCTTTGTTTCCCTAATCAATCAGTATCTACTGTAGCAGATGTAGAGATATCCTTATTTATTGTAAAGTTAGATTTATTTTGGCTGATTGAGGGGCCACTTGGAACCCTAAATGCATCCTTGCAAATTTGATTCAGAGTAATCAGAATCAAATTTACTCCCATAGCGCAGGATTGCATAGATGAAAGGGCTTCAAATCTATTCGTTGAACCCACCTTGTTTTTGTGGGCATTATGAGAAAATGAATTAGCTTGCCTTGGGGATATCCTCTTTGTCCCCTGTATATTTTTAGGGTGAAGGACAAACTTCGCAGCTAGATGCGATTTCTTGATCGCAGGATACTATTTACCACTTGTCATGGTTTGGGTGAAATTTTGCAGAGCCATCATTATTTTAATTTTGATGTCAAAATATTAATATTTAATAGTATACATAATATTTTCATTAATAATTCAATTATTATTTATATTACATTAATAATTTTCTACCATTATTAATATAATATAATATAGTAATAAATAAAATAAGCACATGCACTTAATAAAAGAATGGGTTTAAAGCCCCCCGACTAGCATGCTACTAGGACATAAAGTCCTTGGTGGGAGTTTACAAAAAAAACTCGACCACCATACAATAAAAAAGAAGCTCTAAAAATAAGAAATAAGCCCATAAAATCCCCATGGAATTAGGGCATGCAAATAAAGATTTTTTCGAAACCTAAAGCACATTATCACTTCATTTTTCATCTTTTGATTTTTTGTCTTCATGAAGAAGACTCCCTTTGTGCCACCATGCATCTCTTGAAGCTAGGGTTTGGAATTTGAACTAGGATTTTGGATAGGAACCTCTCTGTGACTCTTTGCATGATAGGTGCGTGCCTTATTTCTTTACTTCTCTGTATGCCTTTGTCATTTATTGCTTTTGGAAGGAAAACTCCATGAGGGAGTTGCTTCTAAAATCATGCATATACTAGGGATTTTCTATATATATTTTCTATATTTACTGAATGTGACTGAATCACGGATATTAGCACCCTTCTTTATATGCAATTAAAATTTTCTCATTATGATTTCCTTTATGGATTGCAAATGATGTTTTCAAATTTATTGTTTGACTACATCTATACTGCTCCATATATTTAACGAAAGGGACTTTAATCTCATAGTCTTTAGCTTTGAATGTGAATTTTGGTCAGTATTAATCTTTCATTCTTGAAAGCATTGTCATCCTAACACTTGAGTTATGTATGACTTTTCAATGTTCCTTGACTTGTTGAGCATCTCTAGATGATCATTATATATTACTTTAATGACTGCTAAAATGACTTCTTGTAGGTAGCACTATTTCCATTGATTTGTAATTGCAATCAATCACTGCTCTTTTTACATCAAAATATGCCTCTTCGGTATATGACTGATACTTGGTTCTATCCCTATCACCGTTTGTATCTATCATAATAGTTAGGTCCAGATCATTACTACAATTGGGTAGGAGAAGGTTCTAACAGAAAACCAATCTAACTTTACTGCTTATACATTCAACATATGACTATTTTTTGAATACTTTTGCTGCTGTTATATCCATTGGTCTCTAATTTTTGAAGATTACTAACTGATAGAAAAATCATTATATTCTCTCTTATGCACGACTGTTCATTTATTAGGTTATGATATCACTATTATAGGTTTTAAAGGAGCTACTCTCTACTATTAATCACTGTCCCAATGTCTCTTAATACCTGATCACATAGCCTTGATGATTTGGAAAGCATCTTTGCATTTATTGTCACCATCATGCTTTTGGTCATTGTTATTGGTATTGAAGACTGTACTCTATCTTTGGAAATATTTTCTCATTGTTGTAAGGTGACTGTTGTTATTATCAAGACTGTCTTATTTTAAGCTTCTATCTCTATGATTTGGGTGTCTTTATCTTTCATGTGGCTGGTGATGAGTCCTTATCTCTCATGAACAATGCTGCTACAAACTATTATATGACTATGATATATGGGGTTTCTCCTTAATGAGTAGTCTTGTACTCACTATGCTTTGGACTATACTCTATACTATCTGTTATCTATCATGTATATCTTCTAATGTTGTTACAAGACTGTGGACTTGCTGAAATGATGTCAGTCACTGTTATTATGTCTTTTGAGAGCAATAGTGGTTTGCATAATGCTAACTATTAAAACTTTTGCATTGACTGTCACTTTTTCATGATTGGTACTCCTTTAAATCAAAAGGTATTACTATAATTAAAATCTTTGAGACTTTAGGACTATACCCTTTTGATGCTTACCCTACAGGTAGCTGTCACTACCATGACTGGGAAAAATTGTTTCCTATGACTGTTAATCAAGTCAACTTCTCTGACATTGTTTTTTGATAGTATATGGCTGTGATTTTGCTTTGAGTTGTGGATGTCTTCATGAAATATGCCTTGATTACTTATTGGCTTCTCCTTCATCCTTTATTGGTTATTTATTGAATAATCTACTCTTTGCAATGAGGTTGTAGACATCTATTATGACTTAGGACAGTCACTGTCTTTTGAGTGCTATGTTGACCTATATATTGGTATATGATTGTGATAACTATTATATCATCTCTTGATCTTATTGCCCACATAGCTTCTTAATGAGATGAAACCCTTAATGGCTTTTGGTTGCTCTTTGATGACTATTCTATTATAGTATCTTAGACTTATGATGATGACACACTTTTTGCTCTTTGACTGGAAAATATGTTGTATTTTGTGAATGGCCATTCCTTCATTACTCTGTTCTAAGGACTTATTAGGCATTGTGTATGATCTTTAAGGTCTCTGAACAATAGCTGCCCATAATATCTTTGACTGAAATTAATCATTTGTCTAAACTATCAAAAGCACTATGGACTGTTCTTTGATATTGATGTTTGGGTTGCTTATAGGACTATGTACTAGCTATTGTAGCTGCAAATCTTCTTGTTGGCTCACTCACAATTACCACACCTCTATTCATGATCCTTGGTATCATGACTATCTCTTTTTATTTATTGATATTGAGTTACATCCTAACCCTGTAAGATGTCACTATTTTGGTTTGGTTCATCGTTGAGTATTTAATAACAGTGATATGGTTATGACTGCATCTTTACTATTCTTCTTGTTCTCTGTCGCCATTTATGCCAAGGGATCTGGTAAAATACAATCATTGTCCTTAATATGTATGATATATGAATTTGATGAATCACCTTGACTATAAATGATGGTGAATAACATTTGTCATGCTTCCTTGTTGTATCATTGGTGTTTGTTTTTATGGAGATCAATTGACACCAAGGACTGTGTTCTATTCTCTTATCATGTTTATTGCTAGATGCTAGGCACATTGTTCCTTTGATCATAATGTTGCATTTATATCTTCTATGGCATGTATCATTATAATCACCTCCCATGCTTCAGTGATGAAGGTTTCTACTGTCTTTATATCTCATTGAGATTATAATTCTGATATTTGTTGTTAAATGAAACTTTCTCCTATCTATTATGTGCTTGAGAACTATTCATCATGGATAGACTGCTATTTTTAGTGGTAAAATTCATTGTTCTCTGTATGGAGGATATCTTCATGATCACTGCCACCACAAAAAATATTAAAATAAAGTTGACTCTTATGTATCATAATTGATGACTACTTTGTTACTATTCCCTAAGATTTTTCTTTTGAACACTATGGGTTGATTTCTTGCAAAGAATAATAGTTTACTCATTAGTTACTTGGGGTTTGACCCCACCATGCCATTGAAGTGTTATGTCCTTTGTTTTTGTCATCTTTTGACCGACAAATGACTAATTTTGAATCTTTATCTGGTACTTGCCGATCCCCTTTATCACTGTTGCATTGTGTCATTTGTGAATTGTCAAAAGCTGCTCTAATGTTGTTGCATGGTGAGTGACTATTTTTTATCTATGGTTGGCTATAACATGATAGTCCCTTGGGCTTCTTTATCTTGTATGCTCCCTTGTCACTATTATTGTCAATGTGGATGTATCTTATTGAGGCTACTACCTCTGATTGTACTTCTTTACCTTATTGAAGTTCCAAGTGGCTTTTTTCTTTGATGGCTTGATGCCTTGAACTACCACTGTCCTCAATATGCATGGATAGATGATTGTCCTATTGCTCATTATAAGGTTAAGGTCACTATTTATACATAAAGATAGCTACTCTTTCATGTGAGAGTGACTATCATTTGATAGTGATTGATGAGTCTTTACACTGTCCATTTTCCTTTAGATGACTGTCATACTTGCATCTTGTCCTTTAGTGATTATTCTATTATAATACCTCTATGTTAGCTCTCTTCTACAACTGTTCTTTACCTATATGACCTTTTAGATCTCGAAATCAGCATCTTGAAGGATGTAATTCACATTCTTAATAGGTTGAATGTTATTGGCATCTTTTAAAAACTCTTAATTACCGAGGAAAAGAATCAACAATTGAATCATTTACATAGGATTATGTTCAACTTGTAAAGGGTGTGAATCCATCCTTCAGCTGAGCATGATGATCATTTTTCCTTATCAAAACTTGTCCTTCTTGATGTTGTTACTGTAGTAGTGATAGTTATATATATTTTCTTATGTTTTATGATAGTTATATATATATATATATATTTGCTTATGTTAGTTGTCTCTTATTGAGTGCAATCATTTTCATTGTTGTATATGTTGCCACTAGATGGCAGTTTATACTATCATTGAGTGACAATATATGAGATTGTCGACGTGATTTTACTTGATGTCTGGCAGCTTATTAGTGTCACCCTATGAATGATAACCTATATGTTGATCTCTACCCTCGCGGGAGCCCATTTTAACCCACATACTTGACATTCATTAAATGAAAACTTGTCTTATACCTGCACAGTGAACAAACATGTTAGATAAAACATGGTACTTGTTGCTTTCTCATGGCACTTTATCTACATTGATTCCTCTTTTTTCTCTATATATATCTGATGTAGCATTGCAAGCACATTGGGAATAACATTATGTATGTAGGAGTGATATAGGTAACCTGAAGGTCTAACAAATTTTCCTTCTCTTTGTTTTTAGGTCATCTTTTGGCATGGACAATAGCACTTGGACCAATGTAATTGACCAAAAGACTCCAAAGAGAACTCATCAACCTATCTAGGCAATGATGCATTCTCTCTCTCTCTCTCTCTCTCTCTCTCTCTCTCTCTCTCTCTCTCTCTCTCTCTCTCTCTCTCTCTCTATTTCATACCTTCTTCTGTTTTTCATGTGTTTACTATTATATAATTAGAAAAATACCTCTTGGCTATTCCCATGACTTGTGTGGGATTTCATGAACAATTTGATCTTTATAAATAAAAATATGTTACATGCAAATGTTTTATTCATGTATATCTCTTTTGATTCAAACAATTGCATATTTTTGAAATAAGATACTTGTGTGACATACATGTTTATTTAAAAAGATACAAAACTTGAAATTTTTTTTTTTGTGCCTTTCTTCGAAATGCAATGTATCAGGCCTGAAACAAGTTAACAAATTTAGGTGTAGCAAAATTTGGAAACAAGTACATTGTGCAAATATCCATTTTGGTTGCGTAGTTTTGGTTACGGTGAAAGAGGTAGTTGATTGGATATTAGAGGCAACTTATTTTGAAATCTCAGTTTCTGGTATTAATTCTTGTGCAAGATAGAAGATCCGGTATTTGGTAATTCAGGAAGAATAGAGTTATTTTGGTGTAACGTGATATGCAAAATCTTTGGGATGATTTCGGTGATCAGTTTTGAGTTCGAGGTGATTGAGCTGACATGTGTGAAGCTTACTATGATTTTTTTTAATCCACATATGTATTTGTAATCGGATTGAGCCAACTTATGGTTACACGTTTCATGTTGTGTGTTATGAGGTTTCTTCTGAGACTACATGGAAATTAATTTAACTTGTTTATGTGGATATATATTGCTGGCAATATTACAAGGATATTGAGAAGGTTGTTGATGATTATGGACATAACTGATTAAAGATGTTTTACTATCTTGATATTATTATTTTGTCATTGATGTAAAGAAATTGATTTTCTAATTCAGTATGATGTTGTCATATCTTGAGAAATATGATATGAAGATTCTAAAGAAGTCGGTAAAGACACAGGAAAGAATATGATGAATAAGGGGATAAGTTATTCAATGGGAAACTCTACCGATTTAGACAATGATGAGATCTTGATGTTTTAGATTGTTTTAACATCATACATATGTTGTAAAATGTAAAGGTTAATACTATACTATGTTATCAAGCAAAGAACCTAGTCGGTAAACCCTAAGGAACCTTGTCGGTAAACCCTAAGGTTATCGCAGTCGGTTAATGAAGACAGAATGTCTACCGAGTGAAGTTTAGTATTCACCGAGTTGTAACTGAGCTATAACGGAATGCATTAAATGTTTACATGTGATATTTAATGAAAGATGCTGATGAGCTAGAGTGGATCAATGATTGGTAAGACGTGAAAGAAGTTTGTTAATGAATCTAAGGCAATGGAAAGTTGGCAAGAAGATCAACAGCTTAGATTGAACCACATTACCCTAACACAAGTTCCAAGGTGATTGTGCAAGTTCCAAGGCGGGGTAAAACGTTCTCAAATCAAAA
The DNA here is from genome assembly GCF_030272615.1 of Cryptomeria japonica. Taxonomy (NCBI): domain Eukaryota; kingdom Viridiplantae; phylum Streptophyta; class Pinopsida; order Cupressales; family Cupressaceae; genus Cryptomeria; species Cryptomeria japonica. Next base: position 557,170,536 of record NC_081414.1, on the reverse strand, counting down.
GATACAATGAACCTAGACAAGATTGAAGATCTGATGGTTATGATTGATCATGGGAAATGTGATCAAGGAGATTAAGCAGTTAGAAGATTGTTTATAAATAAGGAACTGTTGATAAACAATATATGTGGGCAAGTGTATGCACAGGAATGCTACATAGTGATTACCGAGCACAGAAGCTTGAAGACCTATTAGAATAATAGAGTATTGATGCCCAACAGATAGACAAGATTAGTTCTATGTCTAGATTGTATTGAACAAATAGGAATCTGCTTTAGTATTTCAGATGTGAAGTTGCAGATAGATTGTATTACTGTTATTTTGTGAAAGTGTCAGGAAATCTCTTAACCGAGTGGACTTAATAGTCTTATATGTAAATCCTCTAACAAGGTGACATTCTGATTGAGTGTTTGAAATCCTTTGACAAGGTCACTTCTAACAAAGTGAAGATCCTAACAGATCTGAGGGAAATCACTTAACCGGGTCACATCTAGCAATGTGTTTGTAATCTTTAATAGGATTTGCTTTTAACCGAGCATACTCTAGAAGAGTATATTTCTTAGTGGGTCTAAAATCCCACAGTGGTTTTTCCCTATTTGGGTTTCCATGTTAAATTTGGTGTTATGAGGTTTATATTGTTCATATGCTTTTGAGTTTGCATGTTTGACAGTTTTTGGTTATATGACTGATATATGTTATCAAGGTTGAATCTGATATTTTTATGGATGATTAAGTTTGTATGATTCACCCCCCCCTCTCATCTTGTTGGCTATTGGATTTATACTTATATTAAGTATCAAAACTATCAATTGGTATCAGAGCTTTGGACTCTGGAAGGAAATTTTAAAGGCACTTGAGTTAAAGATCCAAAGATGTATAAGAGGGATGCACCTAAGCTGAATAAGTCAAGTTTTTCTACATGGCAGAAAAGGATGAAGCTACATCTATCAGGAGTTGGAGAATATGCTATATACTATCTGGAGAATGATTTTGTTGCATCGAGCACCTATCCATTGACTATGGAAGAGATAAAGGTGAAGCAAGAACATATTCAAGCAATGATTGAAATAACATCTGCATTGACTGATTCTAAGTTTAATGATCTAGAAGGCTGCAATGATGCAAAGGCAGTGTGGAATAAGCTCATATCTATATATGGAGGAGATGAACATGTTCAAAGAGAAAAAGTTGATAGTCTAAGAGGACAACTTGAATCTATGAGGATGAATGCAGGTGAGAACATAACCCAGTACAGTACAAGACTAAAGGAGATTGTAAATCAAATCAAAGGAGCAGGAGGAACTATTGAAGAAAAGGATGTGACAAGTAAGTTATTAAGAACCCTTCTACCTGCCTATGCAATCCAAGTCTCTGCAATCAATGAATTGAGGTCTGTACCTAATATGCCAGTTTCTTTGGATGCTACTATTGGTAAGCTACATGCATTTGAGTTAAGTAATTTTGATAACAGTGGGTCATCAGTAAATAAAGTTGAATCTGCATTTAGTTCTTTTCATCTGAATGAATCTAATGATTACAATGAAAGAAAGTATAAGTACTCTGAAGGAGATCACAGTGGAGCCAGTGAAAGATTTTGGAAGAACATGGTGGAGGTACACAAACGATATGAAGAAATCAGAAATCAAGAAGAGTTTGAAGCACTATTGGCCAAAAGGTTACCGAGAGGCAAAGGTAAGTATAAAGGAAAACTACCTTTGAAATGTTTCAATTGTGATAAGATTGGACATATGGCTTCTAATTGTCCTGACAAAGATTTCACTAAAAAGAGAGATTACCGAGATGACAGACAAAAAGATAATCATTACAGAGGACATAGAGACTTCACAAGAAGAGATAGAAAGACATGCTTAATTGTTGATGAGGAATCTGAAGATGATAAATCAGATGAGATTGATACAGAGGAAGTTGTTTATGTGGCTATCAAGGATGGATCAGATGAAGAAAGGTATGAAGAAAAAGCCTTAATATCTCACATAAACACTAATGATTCTTGGATTATAGATAGTGGATGCTCACATCATATGACAGGTGATAAACACAAGTTTGTTATGTTAGAAGATTATGATGGAGGCTATGTTAGATTTGGTAATGATGCACCATGTCCGGTGAGAGGTAAAGGATCCATAACACTTCTTGATAGAGCAAGATGCAATGATGTTTATTGGATTGAAGGTTTGAAATATAATTTGTTGAGTGTAGCACAGCTAAACAACACAGGTTACCGAAAAGAATTTCAGAAAGGAATGGTCAAAGTTCATGACAAGAATGGAAAGTTAGCTGCTACCGGGACACAAACAAAAGGTAATACATTTCACCTTGACTCAACTCACAATAAGTGTTTGCATGCAAAGATTGATAATACTTGGTTATGGCATAAAAGGTTTTGTCATGTTAATTTTGATAATTTGATCAAGATAAGTAAGAAGCATAGAGTAAGAGGTCTACCGAGTCTTGAAAAACCTGAGAATGCTATGTGCCATGGATGCCAAATGGGTAAGATGACAAGATCTAACTTTACAAGAAGACAACTGAAATGTCTTAGATCAGATAGAGGAGGAGAGTTCACATCTAATGAGTTCAACCTATTTGTAATGCCCCTACCCTAGTCGGACTTGTAAAACCCGTTTGACCTTGATTGACTTCCTATGTGACATTCTTCAATGGTAGGTTAACCGTGATGCAATGTGTAGTTTAGATAATATAAATAATCGTGCATACCTATTATTGTGCTCTTGCATCGATTCTTTTGTAAATGTAATTGTTTCCTAACTCTTGTGATAAATCTCGAGCTAATGCCTTCATTGAATATGTATATGTATATGTATGCTTGCATGAATTCATGGGTGCAGGAGATTGCAGGTACAACACCGCCTAGGGCGAGGTTCATCTTCTTTGGGATTTGCAGGGTTGAGTATACCTCCTTCATCCTTAGAATTCGGATTTGGTGGTCATAAAACTCTCATCTTGCCTTAGCCATGGTTAGGTGAGCGTCATGTGTGGTTCGTGGGGCTTTCTTTTCATTGGGTTGTGTGTCGTGTGATTTGGTGAACTTCCTTGATTTGCGTGCCTTGTGCGGGGTAAGTGGAGTTTGTTATCCTAAGTATTTAATTCAATTTAATGAGTAGGTGTACGCATTTGTAATTTGGAAATTTAAAATAGGTAGTTTCTTTTATATGATTAATCATTAAATTTAAAGAGATCGCTTTGATTATAATTGTAGCAAGCTTAAAGCATTTAAATTGAAATAATGAGTTCATTTACGCATTAGTAGTTGAGAAAATTAGAATAAATAGATTTCTTTCATTTATTAAAAAGGTCGCTTTATTATGTTGTAGCGAGTTAATTTAATAGTTAATTTAAAATAATAATAATAATAATAATAATAATAATAATAACAAATTTAATGAGCTATGCGTTTTAAAAAGGAAAGATTTAAAGTCATTTGGGAAATAGAAATAAATTAATCATTTTCGCATTTTGGAAGGGAAAGGGTAAATTTTATTATTTAAAAGAAATTATTTTCTTTTTACTTGTTAACTTGATATAGTATACAGGATTGATTTTTGGAAATTTAAATTAATTTTAAATACCTTACCCTTGTTAATAGTTCGAAATATAAAATGTTGGCTAAAGTAATATGGAGAAATTAAAATTAGAATTAAATAAGAAATAGAGGCATTTTAATTTTAATAAGAAAAACGAATAAGAAGTATTGAATAATGGAAAGGAATGATTTTCATTTTTCATTCTCTTTTATTTAAAAAAATAAATAAATGCCTAAATTCGAAATTGAAAATTAGGTCAAAAATAGGGTTTCTCATTTTAACCTAGTTTTGAAATTTTTTTGGGGGTTCTTTTCTTTTGGTCCTTTTTTTTGGAAAAAAAAATGGCTTTTGGGGAAGGAAGATGAAAAGATTTTGGAAGCATGGATTGTTCTACAGGTGGGCTCTTCTTCAAATTCTTGCCAGGAATGCTAATGGGAGGTAGGCTTCTTGTTTATTTTTTTATTTCATTTTAAATCAAAAGAAATGTGTTTGATTCTCCCTTAGGAATCTGAGTTCTAGTTTGAAATAATGGTGGACATTGGGTCAAGATTGTTGTTACTGCCTTATGATTTAGCAAATCTTACCTACCTGAGAGTTATTGTTCTTTTTTTTGTTTGGGGGAAAATCATGAGCTTTTATTTGGATATTCTTTTCTTTTCATTCTGATATTTTGGTCATTCTGGAAAAAGAAAGAAAAAAAGAGAAATGACTGTGACTGTGTTAAATGGCTAATGGAGGTTTGATGTTATTTTAGTTATTTTATTATGTGATTTTAAAAAAAAATGGCTTGGGTTGATTCTGGACTGTATCAAAAGAAAAGTATACAAAAAAATGAACACACAAAAAAAAAAGGGAAAATAAAAAAAATTGGGGTTTCGGGGGGGAGCCGAAGCTCAACCCGCCCCTCCCTGCACACCGTCGTAGTTCACAGTTCTCCCCGTGACCACGTTGTGGACCGTAGGGACTGTGTCCACAATGTGGGCCGCAGACTGCGTCCACAATGTGGGCTGCAGATTGCGACCACAATGTGGGCCACAGGCTGCGTCCACAATGTGGGCCGCAGGGACTGTGACCACAATGTGGGCCGCAGGCTGTGTCCACAATGTGGGCCATAGGGCCTGTGTCCACAGTGTGGGCTGCAGAACCTGCATCCACATTATGGGTCGCAGGGTCCTGCGTCATAGTTAGGGTTTACAAAAAAAACAAAAAAAAAAGGAAATATAAAGTTTGTTTTATTGTTTTTTATATATTTTATTTGTTGTTAAAAAAAATAATATATAATATTGACATTTATAAAGTGAAAGAAAAATGTCATGGGAAAGTATAAAAGAAGTTGTAATAAATTTGTAGGAAGACTCATTTTATTTGAAATTAGATTTTAAATGTCAAATATATATATACATGTTAAATACATAGTTGCATTTATTTAAATTTGTGGATAAAAAAGGGGGTATTCATTAATCATGGATTTTTAGATTTATATTAGTTAACATTAAATTTTGGGGACCAAATCTAATCGGGGAGTATTCTTTGGAACAAAGATTAAATATGGGCTTAGTTGGAGATCTTTGAAATAATTATACTCTGGTTAACATTTGGTAATACATGTTAATGAGAAGTTTTCATGGAATATGAATCTAAATTTATCTTCATATAATTTGTTATTACTTCAACGATATGCTAGTAGGATGCATGTAAATTTTGATATCGTATCGTTTTTTTAAAAAAAAATGTTGTAAGTTTAAGTTCCGTATTTGCCTTGTTTAGAGTGGCGGCAAACCTTGATGTATTTGTTTTAGACCCTGTCATCTAGTTACTTGTGTTGGTCATAGCTGGGTTACGCCCCTAGTTAGAGTATCGTTAGTCATTAGAACTTGTATTTGCTTTGGAGTGTTCAGTTGGATCTACTTTAGAAGGGATCATTATGTAAATTCCGTCCGAAGTTTCTATTGTATATTGGTTGTGTTCGCCAAAGAGGCAAAGATGTAAAAGACTTATAAATTATGTATTCCTAACGATATAATACCAAAGGGGTCTTGCAGTTGAGCAGACCCGGAGATGTAGCCCTTTAGGGGTGAACTCCGAGATCATATCTATGTTATGCGATGTTTTAGCTTCCTTTGTTTCATGCTTTAAATTATCATGGATGGTGGTATTCTTGTATAAGTGTATGGTGAGGAATTTAACGAATTTAAATCAAAGTGCATAAAATTATTCATCTTGACAAATGTAGTAATCAGGCTCATAAAATCTTGTAATTAAGATTATGGAAAACTATTTTGATAATGTGAATTAAAAGTAGTAATAGTGGAAAGAATCTTGTTGGGTTACATCATTGGATTAACTTGTCTTTAAGCATGTAAATTGAATGAATGTGAATGAAAAACAAAGTTATAATTAATGTTGTAATTTCTAAGTTGAAATCTAAAGGATGAACATCATATAGGTATTTACCTTTTTATCTTGGTATATGAGTATCGCCATGTTAATCATACTTCTCTATATTGGATAAAATTGTTTAGTTATTTATGTTTTAATCTTAACAAATAATCCTTACCAAAATTAACTTGAAAATTGGGTTAACTTGACTATTTATCCATATTTGTAACCTTAATAAAAGAATCTCTTATGATTGCTAAAATTGAACTAAAAAGGGAAGTGTTTGTATAATTGTTTACGTCTTAATCTTAGTAAATGTATATTTTCATATTAACTTCATTTAACCAAAAAGAGTGACACACATTTAGTTAGTTATAATCTAATCCTAAAGGAAGGACGTCACTATGAACTTGTATTCTAATCTTGAAATGATGAATATCATCTTGCTAACTATATTTTAATTTAAAGGATGCTCTCATGTGTCCTAATACATTTCCACCTTAATAAGTTGGGCTCCTTCTATTTGTGTTATTAAAACTTCAATGAATGAACTCTATGGCTACTTGCATGCTATCCTCCATAAAGAAACTATGAATCTTTAGTTTGGTTATGCTCAAACCTTAATGAGGGAACCACACTCTAATAATGGAAGTTTAATTCCTTAATGAACGAATCTCATCTTATTAACCATACTTTTAATATTTAAGAAATATATCAATTGTGGGTGGTTACCTTAAAACCAAATGAATGAACTTTGTTTATTTAAAATGCGTTGAACCTTTTTGGGAGGCCTCTTAATGTAATTATGATTTAAAGTGCAATGAGTAAATAACCTCACAATGGCCTCCTACCCACCCAAGTAAATGAACACTTCCTAAGTTTATAAGATGTCAAATCATTGAACATATGTATAATCAAGTCTTATGCATTATCTAGTAATTAAGTTATCCAACTTATTGGATCAATCGACGCAAGTTGAGTTAGGTGTTAGGTTATGTAATCACGTTGGGAAACTCCTTAGGATCATTTAGCCTTCCGTTGTGTTATATAAGTTCTTAGTTAACTCCAAATTTTCTTAACGTTGAATCTAATCAGTAATACTATTAACTATTATTATAAAAAAAAAATATTTACACTCTAATTGAGTGTTTCTAACTTAAACCCTTAGGGGTTTCTTGGTGGGGCATTACACTATTTTACAATGATCATGGTATTAAAAGACAAGTCTCTGCACCAAGAACTCCACAGCAAAATGGAATAGCTGAAAGAAGAAACAGATCTATTGTGGATTGTGCTAGAACACTGATGATTGAAAAGAAGGTTCCACAAACATTTTGGAGAGAAGCAATAAGCATAGTCGTTTACACCTTGAACCGAGTTCAATTGAAGAAAGGTACTTTGAAGACACCTTATGAAATCTTGTATGGCAAGAAACCTAATGTAAGTTACTTTAAGATCTTTGGAAGTAAATGTTATGTTCATAAAGATGATAGAAATGGCAAGTTTGATCAGAAAAGTGAAGAAGGAACATTTCTAGGATATTCTTCTAGAAGCAAAGCATTTAAATGTCTGATCAAATCATCTAACAAAATAGTAGAAAGTGCAAATGTGAAAATTGATGAATTTGCAGAAAGAATTGATGAAGGGAATTCCAAAGAACCAAAAGACTATGATGAATTTGTCTATGTGCAACTGAGAAATCCTATCGAGATAACTATTGAAGGAAATGAGGAAGATATCCAGCTACCGAGTGATGAAGAAGATCATACAGAGCCTACCAAGCCTGTATTAGCCAAGTATGTCAAAAGACACCATGCACCAAGTTAGATTATAGGAGATAAGGAACAAACTGAGACAAAACAAATGTTTGATATCTGAATTTGAACCGAGAATAGTGAAAGAGGCATTTAACAGTGAAGATTGGATAAATGCTATGACTGAAGAGATTGATCAAATCAAGAAGAATGACACATGGACACTGGTCCCAAGACCGAAGGACAAAAATGTAATCGGTACAAAATGGATCTTAAGAAACAAGCTAAATGAGAAAGGTGAGGTCATTCAGAACAAAGCAAGATTGGTTTGCAAAGGTTATGCCCAAGAAGAAGGAATTGATTATGGTGAGACTTTTGCACCTATTGCTAGACTTGAAGGAGTTAGAACATTGCTGGCATATGTTGCTTTCAAGAACTTCAAGGTATATCAAATGGATGTCAAATCTGCATTTTTGAATGGAATATTAGAAGAAGAAATTTTCATTGAACAACCTGAAGGATTTGTTGATGACAATAATAAAGATCAGGTATGTAAATTGAACAAAGCTTTATATGGTCTGAAACAAGCACCTAGAGCATGGTACGAAAGATTGCACTCTTATTTGATTAAGATTGGTTTTATAAGGACAAGTGAGAACAACAACATGTACATGAATAATGATGAAAATGGAATACTAATCTCAACCATATTTGTTGATGATATTATATTTTGTGGAAATGACTCTTTATGCAAGAACTTTGGAAATGAAATGAGCAAAGAATTTGAGATGTAATTAATCAATGAGATAAAGTATTTTATAGGTTTACAGATACTGCAAATGAAAAATGAGATTTTCATTACTCAATCCAAGTACATAATGAAAATCTTGAAGAAATTTGGAATGGAGGATTCAAAGCCAGTAAGTACTCCTATGACTACCAACTACAAACTATCAAAGAATTATGAATCTGCATCTGTTGATGAGACACTCTACCGATCCATGATTGGAAAAATACAATATGTTGTTCACAACAAGCTAGATATAGCACATGCAGTAGGTATTGTTGCAAGATTCTCTGCAGATCCTAAGGAAATACACATGACAACAATCAAAAGAATTTTCAGATACTTGAAAGGCATTGAAGATTATGGCTTAGTATATCAGAAAGGAAATGATTTTGATCTAAAAGTTTATACTGATGCTAATTGGGCAGGCAACATTGATGATTGAAAAAGCACAAGTGGAGAAGCTTTCTTCTTAGGAGAAAGACTAGTGAGTTGGATTAGCAAGAAACAAGGATGTGTTTCTCAGTCAACAGCCGAAGCTGAATATGTTGCAGTAGCACTGAATTGTACCAACATTGCATGGATCAAACAACTATTGGAAGGTCTAAATGAGAAAGTTACCAAGCCAGTAACTATATTCTGTGACAATACTAGTGCCATTAATATTTCAAAGAACCCTATTATGCACTCTAAGACAAAGCACATCTCTATCAAATATCATTATCTTAGAGAAGAAGCTCAAGAGAAGAAAGTGGTGGTGGAATATGTTAACACAAAGGAGCAAATAGCTGATATCTTCACCAAGCCACTACCAAAGGACACTATTGAGTATCTCAAAAGTAAGTTAGGGGTCCTACCCCTATCTTTTATTCATTGACTGAGCTTGGTGAAAGCATCACTTCGATGACTCTATTGAATATCTTTTGGGGAGTTGATGCTAGCATGATACACTTTAGAATGTTTTTCTGAAAGTGTACTGGAATTAATACTGGGATAATATAGAGAATGATACAGGGAACAGGAATTGAAGACAAATGCTCTGACCGAGACTCAATTGATACACAATAGCAGGAAATAATTCTTACCAAAAGAAATTATGTTTTAGTTCTATTCTTTTTGGCATTGTTGTCAAAGGGGGAGAAGACCAAGAAGGAGAAGACCTACCCAGGGGGAGAAGACCAAGAAGGAAAAGATCTACCAAAAGGGGAGAAGACCTGAGAAGACTGAGAGAAGACTACATATTGAAATAAAGACTGAAAATAGAAGAGAAGTCTGATGTATGGGGGAGAGAATTTCAGCATTTCAGAATCACAACAATCCAAATTTTTTAAAGGTCAAATCAATTGGTTTTGCCATCAATGCCAAAGGGGGAGATTGTTGGCAATATTACAAGGATATTGAGAAGGTTGTTGATGATTATGGACATAATTGATTAAAGATGTTTTACTATCTTGATATTATTATTTTATCATTGATGTCAAGAAATTGATTTTCTAATTCAGTATGATGTTGCCATATCTTGAGAAATATGATATGAAGATTATAAAGAAGTCGGTAAAGACACATGAAAGAATATGATGAAAAAGGGGATAAGTTATTCAATGGGCAACTCTACCGAGTCAGACAATGATGAGATCTTGATGTTTTAGATTGTTTTAACATCATACATATGTTGTAAAATGTAAAGGTTAATACTATACTAGGTTATCAAGCAAAGAACCTAGTCAGTAAACCCTAAGGAACCTAGTCGGTAAACCCTAAGGTTATCACAGTCGGTTAATGAAGACAGAATGTCTACCGAGTGAAGTTTATTATTCACTGAGTTGTAATCGAGCTATAACATAATGCATTAAATGTTTACATGTGATATTTAATGAAAGATGCTGATGAGCTGGAGCGGATCAATGATTGGTAAGACGTGAAAGAAGTTTGTTAATGAATCTAAGGCAATAGAAAGTCGGCAAGAAGATCTACAACTCAGATTGAACCACATTACCCTAACACAAGTTCCAAGGTGATTGTGCAAGTTCCAAGGTGGGGTAAAACATTCTCAGATCGAAAGATACAATGAACCTAGACAAGATTGAAGATTTGATGGTTATGATTGATCATGGGAAATGTGATCAAGGAGATTAAGTGGTTAGAAGATTGTTTATAAATAAGGAAGTGTTGATAAAAAATGTATGCGGTCAAGTGTATGAACAGGAATGCTACATAGTGATTACCAAGCACAGAAGCTTGAAGATCTGTTAGAATAACAAAGTATTGATGCCCAACAGATAGACAAGATTAGTTCTATGTCTAGATTGTATTGAACAAATAGGAATCTATTTTAGCATTTCAGATGTGAAGTTGCAGATAGATTGTATTACTATTATTTTGTGAAAGTGATAGGAAATCTCTTTACCGAGTGGACTTAACAGTCTTATATGTAAATCCTCTAACAAGGTGACATTCTGATTGAGTGTTTGAAATCCTTTGACAAGGTCACTTCTAACAAAGTGAAGATCCTAACAGATCTGAGGGAAATCCCTTAACTGGGTCACATCTAGCAATGTGTTTGTAATCTTTAACAGGATTTGCTTTTAACCGAGCATACTCTAGAAGAGTATATTTCTTAGTGGGTCCGAAATCCCATAGTGGTTTTTCCCTATTTGGGTTTCCATGTTAAATCTGGTGTTATGAGGTTTATATTGTTCATATGCTTTTGAGTTTGCATGTTTGACAATTTTTGGTTATATGACTGATATATGTTACCGAGGTTGAATCTGATGTTTTTATGGATGATTAAGTTTGTATGATTCACCCCCGCCTCTCATCTTGTTGGCTATTGGATCTGTACTTATATTAAGTATCTGAACTATCAATATATGATCGATTCATTTGATTATTTTGTGATGAGATGTGTGTGTGTGTAAATATTGTACAAGTGATTGTGCAAATTTTTGTGTGTGATTGAAGGTTTTTGTCCTCCGATATATGATAGAGCAGCAAAATAGAGCAGAGAGACTAGAAAAAGGAAGAAGACCTTTTGTGATTAACCGAAACTACAATTTGGCATTCGTAGATGTTATTCTCTAGTTCAGACATTCTTGTTATTATTTGTAATCATTTGTAAGGTTGTGAGCCTTCCTTCAGGTTCTAGCCCTCTTTTGTAATTGAGCTGTGATCTCTAGGCAATGTGCCTGAATGCATGTACATTTCCCTCTTGTAACATTATCATACTCCTGATCATAGTATAATAATATTTTGGGTCTCAATCCCACCATGGTTTTTCCCTTTCTGGGTTTCCACCTAAAAATTCTAGTGTTATGGTTTTATGCTTGTTTGCATTTAGTTTCTGTACTTTATTTTTATTCATTTATATTTGGTGGTTAAAGAATCAATTTAAGAAAATTCTTAATTTCAAAACATTGGTTCACCCCCCCTCTCAGTGTTCATTGATTCCAACACCTGGGACCCGCCATTGGGGCATATAAGTCAAATTCATTATCTTGATTAAGTGAATTCCTAATACCCAAACCCACTAATCAATTAATTATGGTTATCACTTGCAATTGTCCATAAACTCTTCATGTGGTTCCTAGGATGGTCTAGACTCTAAGTATCCTTGCAAGGAACCTCTTAGCAGTCTATTGCTCATGACATCGGTCTGCACATGCAAGAGCCCACTCTCCCAACTGTTAGTCTCAAATTCTAATTCTCTCCTTTCCTCCCTGTACGAAGATTTGATAACTCTGTTTGCATATGAAGAGGGCACCAAGAAAATAGAATTCCAGAATAACATATAACAAGGTTCTCAACAAAACCTTCTACACTTTGAACTTATCCAAAGCTCAGGTGGGTATACCCCTTGTGAAAACTTTCACACTTTTAAATTGAGATCCATAGTAAACCAATGCTAAAAACCTATGGATTTCATCACCTCAATAGAACTAAAATATTAAAAGAAAAAATTGTGTTTATTTTCAGTATTGATCCTCAAGAAAAATAGAAATAATTCCATAACAGATATCAGTGCCTTATCCAGGCCACATAGTCACCTAAATCAAGCAAAAGTTTTCAAAACTGAACATTCTCATACATTTCATCATTTCGGCTTTCATGAACCCCATACATGCCTAACATATACACAGGTCCTGTCACATTTAACTAAAACAGCTCATCAGATTCAAAGCAGCAAACAGTTGATCTACTGACAGAAATATTTCATGCACATTTAATCCCTCTCCTAAAGAGAAAAGCATGAAATATGTCTATAAGATTGCCTTACAATCCATGCTCATTTGAACAACCCTAAATTATCTAAATGAAACCAACAAACTAATGAATGCACACCAAAAGACAAAGAAGATTTAGGCATGAAACTTTGATCTGTATATTCATATTCATTCTTGAAAATCTTACATAATTCAAAGTGATCTCTGAGAGAACTAGAAAAAACCTAGATATATTTCAACAGAGTTTCTTTAGAAATTCTTGTGATGATCTTTTTTTAAGTCCTAGTATCTATTTATAACAATATGGATGCATACAAGCTTTGGACATTCCTAAAAATAGTTTGTTACAACCGCAATTTCTTTCAACAAGAAGCTACACGTCACTTTCAATCCCAGCGGCCTTTTCAATTTGTTGCTCCACTGCAGCATCTTCTAACTATTATGGGACTCCCTCTTCTTGCACCACATACTTTTTGGTCCACTCTTGGAACATGTCATCAGTAGGCCATGAGAAGCTAACAATCTTTTCTTTCAACTTAACTAACCTTTTCCAAGAATTTCTCACTTTCTTAACCTCTAATTCCAAGAAACCGTAATATGATTTTATCTTCTCTATTTCCTCAACTGTCTTGACAAATAGAGATGTGTCATTTGTATTGATGATTTTATTCACCCTTAGAGACAAGTTATCTCCTAACTCATCAAGCCATTCTTGTTTGTCCTTCAACTAATCTGGACTAACAAAAACCCCAGGAAACAATTCAAATTTATGCTCAGTATATTCCTTCTTGTACAAATTGGCTTTTCTCTCCCAGCTCTTCCTTCTGATAGCCTGGTTGTGATTTTTACTAGCTCACTTGTGGATTTAATAGTGGCATCAGATCTTGCATCATTATAAGATGCACACCTAGGCATCCACTTCTCTAAAATTGGCTCCAAAGTAGCCTTGTCTTCATTCAACTCACTCAAAACATACAAAATTCTCTTCATGTTAGTGTGCATAATGGGGGCTTCTACTGTATCAGCAAAACTCAAAATTGTGGCCTTTACCTTTTCTTCATATTTATTTGCAAATGGGGCTTGAGCTTGTTTTAACATTTCCAATTCATGTTGAATGGTCTTAGGTGGTTGAAAACCAAAGGTCCTGGGAGAAGGGGGGAATTCAACAATAGGACTGGTGGGTGGACGTCTTGCTGGAGAATATGCAATCATCAGAGTAGAGGATTCACCTCCTTGGTGTTGTCCTACCAATTGACTCTGCAGTCTAGCAATAATACTATCTCTTTTGGCTATCTCTCCTTTCTGGCTTCATTATAAACCTTTAGAATTGTTTCTAGTTTCACTTGGAGATCAGCTCTCTCCTTTGCTTCTTTCTCAGCCACTACCACACTGAACTTTGCAGTTTCTAGAACTGTGCTGGTAGCTTCCACCATCCCTATATCCTGGACTCTCTTCACTATCATACCTCCTAGGAAACTGGATTCTGAGGTGTCCTTCCTTCTTCTACTCTCATCCCTCTTTAAGGACCACATGACCAAAGCAACATTATCCTTGTTGAATGTCACTCCTTCCATTGGCTTGGTTTCTTTTCTGACTACTTCAAGTACCAAAACATCTGATATATCCCATTCAGGGAGGATTAGAACACCAACCTTTGACACCATTTCCCTTCCTACTTCAGGATTAATGGCTTTAAATTATGCCATCATTTCTTGTTTCACCTCCTCCTCTACTGAAGTTGCATCTTTGTGAGGCTGCTCACTCTTTCTCTTTTCACAACTTGCCTTGAATTTCTCTCTATTTTGCTTCCAAACAAATTGCATGAAGGCCCCTGTTGTGATAAAATTACTATCAACTAGGAACTCCTCACTGGCTCGCTTGACAGCAGGGTCTAGCTCTTTACCTTTGAACTCATCTATACTTAAGTTCATCTCAGCACTCGGTGGCTCTTCTAGTATTCCCTCTTGTGTTTCCTCATATGTATAAGCAATCTCTCTGAGACTCCCTAATTGCAACAATTGTTCTGCTACTGCATGTTCATCTCCTATATGGATAGGGGATTGAGATGGAGAGTACATAGACTCACCTGTTTGCACTTCTTTCCCCACCCTTTGCCTCTTAAGGGAGTCTTGGATGTCAATGACATATTCAATTTCTCTCTTCCCTCTTGAAGTAGAGGGCTCACCTATTACTGGCATCAACACACTATATTTTGACTTCTTATGCATTACATAATTACCTGAAGGAATGGCCTTAGCAAAGGAAGGCTTAGCTAGAACTAACTTAGCCTTGTTAGGATTATCTCTTATTATAGCTTCCCTCTTTTCTTTTAGAGTTTGCATTAGGTCTTCAAAATAAAGAACTAAGAATTTAATCTTTTCCTCAAAGGGATTAAAGCTAAATACAGGGTCATAACTACTATCAAATTGATGAATAAAGTCAAGAGCCCTTTTGTATGCCACCCACTTTTCTTTCCTCAATTACTGCTCATCCAAATTGAATTCATTTCTAATCAGATCTTCAGGGAAATGAAATTGGTGTGGCCTACCTTCACATAATGCTCTCTTCTTGAACATGCCATTGAAAAAATCCTTAGGGTCAGCAAACCTTGATACTGCAGTAGACAACCTATATGGTTGAAAAAAAGTCATCAAAGTGTTTCCAACCACCCTTTGGTAATTAGAAATTGATGAGCCATGGTGCTAGTTGGGGAAATGGTCCCTTTTCCCCTATTTGTTAGCTCTACCTCTTGCACACCCCCAATTTACCTTAGGACCTCTACAATTCCTACCTTCAATGGGACTTGATAGGGCAATAAATATGGAGTGCCTCTGAAACCATAAACTTTGAAAACAATAGAGATAGGGTATAAGTGTATGTCACCCCAGTTGTGCACAATCTTGATACCTTCAGCAAATTCCTTAGGCCTAAGGAATTCTAAAAGAGCTTTAGGGATCCTAGGGTTCTCTGAGCATAAGAGAATCCCAATCTTAGATGCAAAGCATCTATCAAACTTTAGGTAGCTGGCATCCTCTCTATCCCAGGACAAAATGGTGCTCCACAATTGTACATGCATCTCTTCACCATCATTTTCCTCAACTAAATCCATTTCACTAGCAAAGTAATCAACACCTTTAAATAAAAACATATGCATGGGAAGGGAGTACCATCCAAATGGTCTGTCTACCTTACCACTTTTTATCCCTATCAGTCTTGCATGGATTACATCAGTGAGATAAGGTGCATAATCAAATGTTACTACCAGAGAGGGGTTCAAAATCTATGCTATCACTAGCTTATAATGGGTTGGCATAGTTGTTTCAGCATCTTCCCCAAAGATTTGACATAGTGACCAATACATGCCTTCAGCCCTTAGAGTAAACTAATTTAGAGAGAAAGGTTCCATGGTACTAGGGCCTACAACAGTTAGCCCTCCTATTTTGACAAAAAACTCCTTCAAAGGGCCACTCCTAAGGTGATCTCTCTACACATTGTAGACTTGGGCCATTGTTTGAAAATTAATAGGCTCTAAGTAATTTGATACCTCACTGAGCTTAAACAACTTCCTAAATTCATAATCATTGATTTCAATGAAGGCTCTTCCATTCAAATTCCTAATACACTTAGCCACAGGGTCATAATTGTGTGCAATCTGGGTTAACAAGTCTACATCCATGAAAACCCCAGGGACTATGAGCTTTCCCATGTCTAATTCCCATATACTGTTCATTGAAACAGAGGCATATCTTTGACTAAAACCCACCTTAAAAAGTCCTAGACCTAATATCCCCATTTGTGGATCCCTCAACCAGTTTCCTTTTTCATACAAACCATCTCCAATTCTTAGATGGGGGGCTTTAGGTACCAATTCTTTAATTTTGGCCACAACATTTGTGGACATGGTCAGTTGTTCCAAGAAACCATCACATATGTTTCTATCTTGATAATTCACCTTCCCTATGAAATCCCTTCTTGGTACCATCCCGGAATCACATTTATATTAATTAAAATTTTGACGAACTTTTGGGAAAATGAACATGCAATGATCCCAATTCAAGTAGTGACAGTCAAACAACATGTAGAAACTCACTGGTTGTTTGAAGAAATTTGCTCTATGCACTGAATCCTCTGCAAAACACTTCAAAATGATGCCAACGTCCAATTAATGTGAAGCTTAATACAACAAAAGAGCAATGAATTGAAGCATTTAAAACCTCATGCTTCGGCAATCAACTCAGAATTGAATTCGCAGCCAAATTCGAAAAATGGCTCCGATGGATCATAAATTTTTCTAAGTGTTTCACCTTTCGCTATTTCACAGAGGTTAAAATCCTCGCACTTTTTCATTGCAAAGCAATGCTGTCCTTTGGATCCTGAGAAAGCCGCACGTCTTTTACCTTACTTGGGTAAAGCTACTTAAAATTGGGCCCTACCTTCCTTTCATTGTTTTGCAGAGCATAAACCTTACGCATCTCTTCCACGTAAAACAACGCCTGCCATTAGATCTTCCACCATCCACTTGATCTTTACTCCCCACGATGACCACTTATCTTTTCACTAACCATATGGAAGTTATTACTGCTAATGGTTTTCATTGCTTCACGAAGTTTAAAGACCCTGCATCTTCGGGCTGCGAAACAATGACCATCGTTGGATCCCTCTCAAGATTAGCAACCTTTAACACCTTTTTTCCTTTGAAGTGGGCCCTCTCCATGGAATCCATCTGCCTTATTTAGCGCAAGTAGATAATTCTTACATGTCAATCCTTTATTTTCTCAAGAATTCCATCAAGCTCCACATCTGGACTGCCACGTGTTCTGTTTTAACATGGGTTTCAACACCATCGCCGCTCAATCAAAGAGATCCCTACACCATCCTTAGGAGCCACGTGTTTAGTTGACGAGTCTCCCTTTTTCCCTAGCTGAATGTCCAACTGTGTTGCCACATCACCATCCATGTACTCGCTAGCTCATTTTGTTGTTTCCCAAAAGCTAAACTTCATGTTACTTCACCCAGCAAAACAACGTGGTGTTACTACTTATCAAGTTGCCATTAGTTTTTATATTCAAAGTCATACTATATATTCTAGTCGGTTAGCACTACCAAATCATGCAGTCGGTATGCACAATCTAGTCGGTTACAAAAGAAAGCAGTCACAGAATGCAGTACACACTGAGCTGTCTACCGAGTATCATTTTATGTCTATCGAGAAGTAAAGATGACACATCAAGTTGATATTCACCAAGTTAAACATGTTACCAGATACATTGAACCTAGACATGCATATGAAAATGTGTTACAAGATCGAGGCACATCTAATCGTTATTACATTGGAAATTGCACTAGAAGATTGTGTATGATTACGAGATCAATCCAACCAGTGAAATATTTTGTTTAGTTATTCATTCGAGGAATCTTGTTTGTAAGCTCGAAGCAGTGAATTGGATCACTGTTTTAAGAGATCTATTTATATAGCATGAGTTAAGTGTATGTATGCATGGAAGAAGATTGTTACAGAGACACAGAGGTTACCGAGAAGGTTTTCAGAGAATAGTTGAAGAACAGAGTAAACAAAAGGGTTTACCGAGTTACTATATGGGTTACCGAGGTATGCTATAAGAAGGTAATCTATTCTGAGCACATAGAATCTGCTATAACATTTTAGATGTAAAGTTGCAGATATTTGTAATGACTTTATTGTAATATTGCGAAGTTGAAAGAGAAACCTTTAACAGGGTAAAAGACTCTAATCAAGTCTATAAATTGTAAAGCCTATAACCAGGTGCAACATTCAGAATAAATGTTGTAAAATCCTTTAGCAAGGTAGATCTAACAGATCTTGTTACTCCTAATAGGGTAAGCTATCAGAAATAGCTAAAATGTAGCTCTAACTGAGCATTCTTTATTATTGCGGTAGAGAAGTTGTGGGTGTCATCCCCACCACAGTTTTTCTCTATAACCAAGAGTTTCTGCATAACCAAAATATATGTGTTATGGAGTGAATCATGTATGATTATTATCTATTTGTTTTAACTTTATTTTATGTTACTGCACTATTCTATTTATGCATAACAGTAAAGTTATTATTCAAGAAAATTTTTGGAGTACTGATTCACCCCTCCCCTCTCAGTACATTAGATTTCCATATTGGGCCTAACAATTGGTATCAGAGCTTGAATCTTGGAAAAGGGTTTAACTACCTAAAGAGAAAGATCTTATCAATGGAAGGCTATAAACAATCTCGAAGGATTGTGTATCTGCAAGAAGAGCTGGATCATGCTAATCAAGTGATTGCAGACATGCAAAGGCAAATGCAAAAATATCTGAAAGTAAGAAGAAGATTATCTGATGAATTACAGGATTCTCAAGAGTTAGTGGAACAAATTGAGACATCATCTAAGAATAGTATATCTAAAGAGACTGAAGAAATGATTGGAGTATTGAAAGAAAAGAACAAAGCATTGGCTGATCAAATAAAAGCAATGAAAAGATAACAAGAACATTTCAGTACACAGATGACTGAAAGTCTAGATGCATTGAGGATAGTTGAGGATAAAGCAAGAGATCTACAGAGACAGAAACAACAACTTGAAGTTTTAGTATCTGATAAGAATGATGAAATCACAAGGTTGACTGGGATTCAACAAAATATGACAGATCAACTAGGTTATGCACATCATGAAGCAATTCTGAAGAATGATGAGAATCAAGCATTAAGACTTGAAGTATCAAGGCTGACCGATGAATTGGAAACAGAGAAGAAATCCAAAGAAACATTGAAGAAGAGTTATGAAGCATCAAAGATGTTGGATGAGCAACTGAATATAAGAAGACCCAACAAAGATGAAGGACTCGGTTACAAAGGAAAAGACTCTACTGAGAAAGGAATTCATACTACCGAGAGAGGAGAATCATCAAAGTAAGCTGGAAATAGGAATAACATCGAAAGAAAGAATCCTATTTGCTAATACTATGGAAATCAAGGTCATACTACTGACATATGCCAAATCAGAACAGGTAAGCAACCGAATATCACTAAGTCCAATGGTTATTGTTACAATTGCAATAAATATGGTTACACATAAAATCAATGTAGGACAAAGTCTGTTAACAACTATCAGAAGGCAAAATTCAAAGGGTTTTGTAGAAACTGCAATAGATATAGACATAGTATCAAGAAGTGCTAGTCTAAGCAAAAGAACTACATGTGGTCTACACACCGAGCAAACACTAGAGGTTACCGAACTCACACAAATCCTTACCGACAATATGCAGCAGTACCATGGGATTACAATACAAGGATATGGTGTGAATGTTGTGGAAGATATGGACATATTAGTGCCAACTATTTTATAAGGTTTGGAATGAACAACCGAAGATCATGGAGAAATCCTAGTATGGCATCTTTTCATTGTCACAAACTTGCACACTTGGCTGGAGATTGCAGAGATCAACCTAGAGGAGACACTGAAGAGATAAAAGTAAAATTGAAGATGATTTGGAAAAAGAAGGAAATCATGTCAAATGAAGAAAGCACCTTACCTACCGAGTTAGGCGCACCTATTCCAAATTAATCAGAAAAGGTATGAAGGGACTGCATTGTCTGAAAGTTAAAATCATAACAGTTCCTACTCTATTATGTACTAAATTCAAAATTTTCATAGTCAAGATGCATTAGTAAGTTTCAAATTCTATCAAAAGTACTTTACAGGAAACCTGTCAAGTCAGTGTATACAGGAAGCTTGTCAAGTAGGTAAATGAAGAAAATTTGGTTACTGGGTTAAAATAGAAAGGAGAGTAAATCAGTTAAAGGTGAACCTGATAACTCAATGATGAACCACTAGTACCAAACTGGTACTGAGAGGGGGGGGGGGGTGAATCACTACAAACACAAATATAGTCCAAAATTGGTTTGACAGCAAACACTCCAAATGACTGACAAACAGGGATACTGGTAAAACAAAGTGCAACCGGTAACATCCAGTATAGCTCAGTCAGTCATGAACTGGTCACTCAATAAGCTTCCCTCTTAGCTCAATACTACAGTATCATTATACTCTCATGCATAAACAGGTAAACTTAATCATCAGATCTTCACAACAAAGAGTTCAATATGTTTTATAGACAGACATAAAACATAGAACCTTCATATGCTCAACAGGTAAAACAAAGCATCACAAGATAAAAGAATTTCACATGACACACATATTTTTCACGTGGAAACCCAACTGGGAAAAACCATGATGGGGATGAATAACCACAAGCTGGTTTTTGAACTCTTTAGAAGTCCACTCTGTTAGGAGCCTTGTATGGTTAAAGACATTACAATAGGTTCTACTAGGAACCAATCTTGTTAGGGATCACCCGGTTAAGGGTTAAACCCGGTAGGGTCACCTTGTTAGAGGATTTTAAGAACTCAATAGCTAAAGGATCTCCTAAGCTCTATAGCTTCTCAGAACTCATTAACCTCGAGTTACCTAGTTAAGGGATTTGAATCAAGCCTATTAAGACCACCCTGTTAGGGGATTTTGCAACAAGCCAGTTAAGGCTACCCTATTAGGAGATTTTACAACTGTTGAAGTGGTTAGAGATCAACAGGAATTACAATGATCTGTTAACAGCACTCAATGCTAATGTAGATCTATTTTGTCTCCTCTTCACCTTCTGCACATTCACTTTGCAGGTATCTCTTCTCTCCTTTGGTCTGGCAAGAATCACCTATCACTTCCTTAGGATACACACACACAACTTTTTCCAACAACCTTAGAAAGAAGCACAACATCAACCTTATAGGAAACATACAGGTTGGTAAAAAAAACCCTAAACCCTAAACCTATTAGGTTAAGCAATTCAAGCAGTTCGATCTTGACCGTTGAATCATACTGCATTAAATGCAACAATCTTGAATCGATCTCAAGACATTCTCCATCGTCCATTATCCATCAATTTCATGGTGGATAATAACCCATCACGTGTTATCACCGTTTGATAGACTTCACTCATTCCTGAGGTAGATAGGAATAGTCTTCTTCATGCAAGATCCTTCATGCGCATAGAGCTTACGTGGCAACACGATCTGTCCTCCATTATACTACTAACTTATCACATGAAGATCACCGATTGAGTCACATAGACTTGAGATAATCCAACTAGAAATCCTTAAGTGGAAGCTACCTACCAACCAATAGTCATACAATGCTTCCATGTGTCGGTTCCCATAACTACATGCCAACTCACCTTGAACAAATATACTGCTTCACTTTGGCATATAAACCAGTTCATACATATGTCGGTTTCTCTCTCTTTTCACCTATCACATGTGCCGGTTCACACCATGTCTCATATTGATATCAATGACAACATACAATATCATTATGTCTTCATGCCAGTTCACATAATGCCAACAATCTCCCCCTTTGGCATTGATGGCAATATACAAAGATATCTTCTTCACTTCACTTCTTCTCCCATTTCCTGCAGATATCTTTTCGCTTCACTCCTTCTCCCCCTTTGACAACAATGCCAAAGTGGAGGTACAAACATATCTATTTCATCTTGTTGCTCCCCCTGAGGAGTAGCATCCTTCAACACATCAATCAACCAAAAATTTGTCTGTCTAGTACCTGACTGATGTGGAACAATTACTTTTAGTTCACCTTCTGAAGGGGAAATACCCCTAAGTCACCTCTCAAATGCACAAATGTTGTCTTTGGGAGAGGCTTGGTGAATATGTCTGCTAACTGCTCCTTACTGGACACATGCTCCAGTGCAATCTCTTTATTCTGAACCTTTTCCCTCAAGAAATGATACTTAAGCTCAAAATGCTTGGTTCTAGAATGTAAAACCAGATTCTTTGATATATTGATAGCACTTGTGTTATCATAGAATATACTTACCGGTTTAGATATAGGGATCTTGAAGCCTTCCAGTACATGCTTCATCCAGATTGTCTGAGTGCAGTTCATGAAAGCTGCAACATACTCTGCTTCCACTGTAGACTGAGAGATACAACTCTCCTTTTTACTCATCCATGAGACTAGTCTACCACCAAGAAAGAATGCACCACCGGTTGTGCTTTTCCAGTCATCCACATTACCTGCCCAATCAACATCTGTGAACACTTTCAGATTGAAATCATTGTTGTATGGGTACCACAATCCATAGTCAATTATTCCCTTCAGATACCTAAGAATCCACTTGATTGCAACCAAGTGGGATTCTCTTGGACTTTTTTGGAACCTTGCAGTAATGCCAACTACATGTGCAATATCCGGTCTGCTATGCACTACATAATGCAACTTACCAATCATTGATCGGTATTCCTTTTCATCAAACAGTGCAGAATCATCCTCTTTTGTCAATTTGCAACCGGTCACCATCGGTGTACCAACCGGTTTGCTATCTTCCATGCCAAAAGTCTTCAACACCTCTTTGACATATTTGGACTGAGTGATGAAGATTCCATCTTTCATCTACTAGATCTGGAATCCAATGAAGAACTTAATCTCCCCTATGAGTGACATCTCAAACTCTTTCTTCATCTCATCAGAAAACTCATGACTCATCTTGTCATCTCCACCAGAGATGATGTCATCAATAGAAACTTCATAGATCAGGATCTGATCTCCTTCAGACTTCAAGTAGATATTTCTATATTCACTTGTTCTCTCAAATCCAATCTTCACAAGATGGGAATATAGGCGCTCATACCATGCCCTAGGTGCTTGCTTTAGACCATATAAGGCTTTATGTAGCCTACATACCATGTCACTATCTTCAGATAGGGAACACCCATCTAGTTCCTCAATATACACCTCCTCTTCAAGTACACCATTTAGGAATGTGGATTTTACATCCATTTGATATACTTTGAACCTCTTAAAAGCTACATATGAAAGAAGCATACAAACTCCTTCTAATCTGGCTACAGGAGCAAAGGTTTCTCCATAGTCTTCTCCTTCTTCTTGAGCATATCCTTTGCATACCAATCTGGCTTTATTCCTAATCATTGTGCCATCCTCATTCAACTTATTTCTGAACACCCATTTGGTGCCAATGACAATTTTATGCTCAGGTCTGGGTACCAAGGACCATGTACCATTTTTCTCTATCTGATCAAGTTCCTCTTCCATTTCCTTGATCTAGTCTTCATCTTTATGAGCCTCTTTGAATGATTTAGGCTCAAATTTAGAGATCATGCATGAGTTTTCTCTGATCTTTCTTCTTGTAAGGATTCCTACATCCTTATCACCTATGATCTGCTTAGGATCATGATTCAACTTGACATACCAAGGAATGATCTTAACTAGTTCTTCTTGCTTTTCTTCTTCATCCTCATCTTCATCAGTATCAGCATTCACTAGTTCAGGGACATTGTTACCGGTACTTGGTTGGCTAACAACCGGTTCCCAGAAGGTTGCAACTGGTTCATTTACAGCTTGCTCACTGTCGATTTCCTTAGTCTTCTTAGAGGATTCATCAACTCTTACATTGATGCTTTCCATAATTTTCTAAGTCCTATTGTTGTAGCACTTGAAAGCTTTACTCTTGGTGGAATATCCTAGAAATATTCCCTCATCACATTTAGCTTCAAATTTTCCCTAATGTTCACTCCTCTTGATGTAACATTTGCTACCAAATACCTTAAAGTAGCTAACCACAAGTGTCTTACCGGTCCAATACTCATAAGGAGTTTTGTCCTTACCCTTTTTGACGAGTACCCAATTCATAGTGTAGACTGTAGTGCTCACCGCTTCTCTCCAAAAGGTGTGAGCTACCTTTCCCTGAATCAACATGGTTCTAGCTGCTTCAACCATAGTCTAGTTATTCCTCTCTGCTAAGTCATTCTGTTGTGGAGTCTGGGGGGTAGACAGTTGCCTCTTGATGCCAAATTCTTCACAATACTTGTTGAATTCATCGGAGGTGAATTCCCCTCCTTGATTAGTTCTGAGACACTTGATCCTTTTGCCGCTTTCCTTCTCCACTAATGCTCTAAAAGATTTGAATTTCACAAAGGCTTTAGACTTGTCTTTCAATAATGTGACCCACATCATTCTTGAGTAGTCATCAGTGAGAATCATGAAGTACCTATCACCCTACACACTTCTAGTTTTCATAGGACCACTTAAATCAGTATGCACAAGATCAAGCAAGTTGTCAGCAGTGAAAGATTTACCTTTAAAGGTTGAGGAAGACATTTTCCCCAATTGACACTCTCTGCACAAGGTATTATCCAGTTTGCTTAGCACCGGCAACCCTCTAACTGCCTTGATCTTACTAGCCTTCACAATGTTATCAAATTTTACATGGCAGAGTCTCCTATGCCATATCCAGCTATCATCAAGCTTAGCCATAAGACAAGTACTTATATTTGCATTTAGATGAAATAGGTTACCTTTGGTCTACATGTCGGTGGCCACCAATTTACCATCTTTTTCTTTGATTCTACAAACTCCATTCTTGAATTACAGAGTGAGGCCACTGCCATTTAGCTGGGCAACACTTAGAAGGTTGTGTCTGAGACCATCCACCTAGTACACATTGTCAGCACTACTCTTTCCATTCAAAGAGATGGACCCTCTACCTTTGACCATGCATGGTGCATCATTTCCAAAGCGAACCACACCACCATCATACTCCTCTAAGGATAGAAACTTGCTTCGGTCACCAGTCATATGGTGAGAACAACCACTATCAATGATCCACTCATTTGAATTATCAAACTGAGAGACAAGAGCCTCTTGTTTGCCACATCTTCCTTTACAGCAACAAACACAATGTCTTCACTCTCTTCATCTTCTGATTCCTCATCTGTGACACCTTCACCAACTACCACAAAACAGTTTCTCCGGTTTCCTCCTTTGAATTTCTTGAACCTTTCCGGTTTATCCTTGTTGTCTCTATTAGGATAGTTCATAACAATATGTCCTATTTGGTTATAGGAAAAACATTTCAAAGGTAGCTTACCTTTGTATTTACCGGTTCCTTTTGAAAATTTCCTGGCAAGAAGTGCTTCAAATTACATCAAAAACTCTTCATCATTCATTTCTATTGTCTAACTAGCTTCCCCACTAGTGCTAGCCTCTTTTCCTTTTTTGGATGGTATAGCAGAGGCTTTAAAAGCTGATTCTGTCTTTTGAACACTACTATCAAAACTATTCAGCTCATAGGCTGTCAACTTGGCTATGATGTAGTCCAAGGACACCTTAGACTTGTCTATTGATCTCAGCTCCTGAATAGCAGCGACCCTTATTGCATAGACCGGCAACAAGGATCTCAGGACTTTACTTACCACAGTGGAATCTTCTATTTTTCCACTTGCACTCTTGATTTCTCCAACAACCATTTTGATTCTTATTCCATACTGTTGAATGGTCTCTCCTTCAACCATCTGCATGTCTTCAAACTTCCCTCTCAGACTTTCTTCCTTAGCCTGTTTTACATGCTCATCACCACCATAGATATTTTCAAGAGAATCCCATACCTCTTTGGGATTTGCCTTGTCCTGAACATCAATAAATTCAATGTCAGATAGACTACTAATGAGGGCTTCCATGACTTGCCCATTTTCTTGTATCTCTCTCTTTTGGTCATCGATGACAGTACCGGTAGGAACAACATATACATTTTCAACATAACTCCAATGTTGAACACCCATGCTTTTGATTAATATCTTCGTCCTATCTTTCCATATACTGAAGTTTTCCCTGTTAAACTTTGGACCTTCCCTCTTCATCATTTGATTGGGATCTTTACCTCAAGAGGTTAAGCTTACAACACAGAGGACCTAGAGTGCTCTGATACCAATTGATAACTCAATGATGAACCACTAGTACCAAACTGGTACTGAGAGGGGGGGGTGAATCAGTACAAACACAAATATAGTCCAAAATTGGTTTGACAGCAAACACTCCAAATGACTGACAAACAGGGATACGGGTAAAACAAAGTGCAACCGGTAACATCCAGTATAGCTCAGTCAGTCATGAACCGGTCACTCAATAAGCTTCCCTCTTAGCTCAATACTACAGTATCATTATACTCTCATGCATAAATAGGTAAACTTAATCATCAAATCTTCACAACAAAGAGTTCAATATGTTTTATAAACAGACATAAAACATAGAACCTTCATATGCTCAACAGGTAAAACAAAACATCACAAGATAAAAGCATTTCACATGACACACATATTTTTCATGTGGAAACCCAACTGCGAAAAACCACGATGGGGATGAATACCCACAAGCTGCTTTTTGAACTCTTTAGAAGTCCACTCTGTTAGGAGCCTTGTACGGTTAAAGACATTACAATAGGTTCTACTAGGAACCAATCTTGTTAGGGATCACCCGGTTAAGGGTTAAACCCGGTAGGGTCACCTTGTTAGAGGATTTTAAGAACTCAATAGCTAAAGGATCTCCTAAGCTCTATAGCTTCTCAGAACTCATTAACCTTGAGTTACCCAGTTAAGGGATTTGAATCAAGCCTATTAAGACCACCCTGTTAGGGGATTTTGCAACAAGCCAGTTAAGGCTACCCTATTAGGGGATTTTACAACTGTTGAAGTGGTTAGAGATCAATAGGAATTACAATGATCTATTAACAACACTCAATGCTAATGTAGATCTGTTTTGTCTCCTCTTCACCTTCTGCACATTCACTTTGCAGGTATCTCTTCTCTCCTTTGGTTTGGCAAGAATCACGTATCACTTCCTTAGGATACACACACACAACTATTTCCAACAACCTTAGAAAGAAGCACAACATTGACCTTATAGGAAACATATAGGTCAATAGCAAAAAACCTAAACCCTCAACCTATTAGGTTAAGCAATTCAAGTGGTTTGATCCTGACCATTGAATCATACTACATTAAATGCAACAATCTTGAATCAATCTCAAGATATTCTCCATCGTCCATTATCCACCAATTTCATGGCGGCTGATAACCCATCACGTGTTATCATGGTTTGACAGACTTCACTCATTCTCGAGGTAGATAGGAATAGTCTTCTTCATGAAATATCCTTCACACACACAGAGCTTACGTGGCAACATGATCTGTCCTCCATTATACTGCTAACTCATCACACGAAGATCATCGATTGAGTCACATAAACTTGAGATAATCTAATCAGAAATCCTGAAGTGGAAGCTACCTACCAACCGGTAGTCATACAATGCTTCCATGTGTCAGTTCCCATAACTACATGCCGGTTCACCTTGAACAAATATACCACTTCACTTTGGCATATAAACCGATTCATACATATGCCGGTTCCTCTCTATTTTCACCTATCACATGTGCTGGTTCACACCATGTCTCATATTGATATCAATGACAACATACAATATCATTATGTCTTCATGTCGGTTCACATAATGCCAACAGAACCGAGTGCATTTAATATTTTGACCTAACCCGCACGAAGCCTGATAAGGTATTTTGTGTACTTAAAGGTATTTTCACGGTCATTTATAGTTACCAAGTTTTCAAAAGAGCAGAGCAGAGCAAATCCAAGGTATTTACATCAAATCTCATCACACTGTTAAGCTAGTTTACCGATCTTGTCAAATTGCTATTATCTACTGAGTGTGAAGTGTCTGTAGTCTGTAAACCATCAAACCCTAAGGATAGTTTGCTAAGTTTTACTTGAAATCAACAATGGTGCCCAAGATCCAAGATCCCATAGTTGTCAAGAATGTCAAGAAGCCCTCACTGAAATACACTTTGACTCCTAAAGTCACCTCTGAACCAAATGACAAAACTACCTTTTCACTCATCCCAGATCGAGTCTTGTTAGTTGAAGATGTTAGATTCTTCACCAAATGTCATGTTGAAGAACTAGGTCATGTTGAGATAAGAGATACCTATGATGAATTGTGTACCAATGGTAAAATGGATAGCAAGTATGAACACATCAAGATCAAAGGATTGATTGAAGCCCTAACCTACCCTCATGTGTTCAAGCCCCAATGGGTTAATTTTGTTTTGAGTAGAGTTCATGATGATTTCATGTGGCTAGAGGAGAAACCATTCAAAATCACCAAGGAAATCATTCATGTGATCACCAGTTATCCTATCTATGATCATGCACAAGCATAGAAGATGATATCATAGAAGGAGTTAATCAGTTTAACCAGAGTAGAATCTGATTATAGAGGATTAAAACTGAACAATGTCACAGATGCAGAACTTAATTTTGCCATTAGAGTAATTGGTTACTATTTCTTCCAATCACCAAGGAAAATAGTGTTACCTATGCAACAATTGACTTAGCCTATAAAATTGTGAAAAAGGGAATGAAAATTGACTTATGTGAAGTGTTATTGAAGAACTTGTTTGAGAACCTGAACACAATAAGGAAGCCGAAGAAGAACAACTCGGCAAATACACTGAAGTTTGGTTCACTTCTTGTATGCATATTTTTCTACTTTGAGAAGTTCTTTCCATCAGTCGGTAAAGTAGTTTGGGAGCTACACCGACCAATCACCAATCAGATTAATGAATTTATCAAGAAATTGGGAGATAATTTCAATGATATCATGGATGACTACTTCATAAAATTTCAAGAAAAGATGCACAACAGGTACCGAATTCCACCCTTGCTGGTAGAGAAATATAAGGATGATATATGCTTTGAGGTAGACACCAATTATTGTTATGTGAATGTTGTGGAACCAAGGACTCAATATTTGCCACCAATGGCTTACGAGATTGACTATGATATCACACAACAGCAAATTGATGCCCATCTTTCATTACCAAGGCATGCTACCGAACTGAGGTATGGAACCTATGAAGAAGTTAAGGAAAAAGTAAAAATGAGCATTGTAGTACCCAAAGCTACAAGGAAAGCAAAAAAGATGATAAAGGTTTTAACGAAGAAATTCAGAGAAGAATCTTCCTCCACACCTATCAAAGGAACTCTTGCCATTACCAAAGAGGAATCTGAAGCTCAAGAGGCAACTATGAGCACCGAACTGCCTAAGGGTAAAGTGTTGAAAAGAAAGAAACTGGACATTTCAAAGGCCCTACCGACTCCACCTCCAACAAAGAGACCTAATACAAGAGCATCAGTTGCATCACCGAGTAAGAAAAAAAAGAGTGTTACTACTCCCAAGGTAACCAAGACCTACAAGAAATATACTCGGAGACTCATTCTGGCAAAAGAGTCTAGTGATACAGAATCTGAGGATGCCAACAAATTCCAAATTGTCAAAAGCAAGAAGGTAAATATACATAGTGTTGAAAACTTTTGTACCAATCTAAAAGAATGTGGTGGATTTGGAGGATTTAGATATGTCAAGTATGAGACTAGGAATAATGATGAGAAGAGACAAATTGAAGAAGCTATCATCTATACACTTCTAAAGTTTCGACTAGCTCCATTAGAACTAGTAAAGTTACTTCCAAATGAACTTTACTTGCATATTGATAATAGGTGGAAATATGCAATGGACTCAGAGAAACAAATTAGATAAAGAAGTCTAGTCCATCTATTTCCTGATATGTCTGTAGCAGAAATAAAGGAACATTTGACAACCTACAATTCAAAATTTCTTGTCAAACAGAGAGCCTTAAAACTGATGAATGGGCTATATATTGATGTAGAAAATGAGACAAAAGAAAAGTGGCAGGAAATCTTCAAAATAAAAGATGCCGATGAACAATCTAAAGTTGAAATTGTTGATGTCACTGAGCATGATCCTAATGTCACCGAGCAAGGTCCTAATGCCACCAAGCAAGACCCGGCTGACACTATTCAAATTGATGAAGATGTCATGGATACAGAAGAACCGGAGCAAGAAATGATAGAAGGCACTACCTATGCAAAACTTGTATCTAGTGAATCCATTTTAGAACAAATTCAGCCTTATCTGCCAGTCAAGCAACTTGTCTCTACCGAAGCTCCTAAGGATACAACACAAGGCACTGAAGGTCACCAGTTTGAAGCGGCAGAAGGTACAACTCAAGAAAAGACTTCTCAAGCATCTTCAAGCACTAAAAATGTTGCAGCTGAGACACCCAATACCGAGACACCTAAGGACACCACAATGGCTATAGGGACTGAGCAAAGTGTTGCCTCTACTGAGCAGCCTACCGAGGGTCAGCGAGCCTCACAAGATATTGTCTTGGTCCAACCAGCCAAAGGTAAAGAGAAGAAGGTGAAAAAGCATAGTTTTAAAGTTGATTTAACTAAATTGATAGTGTTGCCCAATGTGGATATCTCAAAATTAAAAGGGCAAGCACTTATTGATTTTAGTGAACCATGCAAAGCAAAGGCCGAACAAGAAAAACAGATGGCCATTCAAAAAAAGAATAAAGTACTTCAGAAGGTCAAGACACTGCTAATAGATATGCTACCTTTAGCTACAGTGTCAACCGATGCAGCCATCCACATTCAACTGGATGAACTCCTTAATCAAATAGAAACATCTGGAGTTGATGCATTTGAGTACTTGAGCAAGCTAAAAGACAAGGAGCTTACTGCAAAAATGATAGAAGAGGTACAAAAAGCTCTAGCTATTGGGAAAGTCAAGCTTGTCAAATTCATTGCTGAGTTGTCCCCTCAACTCAAGCATATTCTTTATTTAATTCAGAAACTTTGTACATTTTCTATATTCATTAAAGATATCAAGAATAAAATTGATGCAATTGAGAAATAGATCATCGATCTCTCAAATAAGTTGACCACAGAGCCAAATTCTATTCAATTTTTATACCAAGCTTCAATAGCTCATGGCTCAACAATTGGAACTTAGAAATGAAGAACATAAGATCAAGATGGATATAATGACACTCCAGACATTATTTCTTCCTCATCTTTCATCCGTTCAAGAATAGATTAACTGAGCTACACACCTATCTACTACACAAGAGGGAAGCACTCTTGATGGCTTAATATCACTATTGGCTGATATTCAAGCACAAAATTCTTTAATGGAAAGTGTTAAGGATGCACTCTCAGTTGCTCTCACCGATGACCAGACAAAGTATAAATCTATTTTTGATCAGTTACCACCCCCGAATGGGAATTAAGTTTTGGATGTTTGTCAAAAAGGGGGAGTAATATACATACAGTTTTTGTGATACAATTTTGATATAATATTCAAAGTATAGTATATAGGGGAGTATACCAAGCAGAATATGTAGAGTAAGAAGAGCACACAAGCACAAAACTGAGCATGCAAAATCAAAGTTATGTATAGTATAATGATAAGGGGAGTATAACTGAATATACTATTTCATTGACTATTGTATATATTGTCAAGTGTAGTCATTTTGCAAAGTATATAGATTTTTGAGTTATGACTTTGAGAGTAGTTTTTGTCAAACATATCAACTAATGTCAAAAGGGGAGATTGTTACTACTTATCAAGTTGCGTTTAATTTTTATATTCAAAGTCATACTATATATTCTAGTCGGTTAGCACTACCGAATCATGCAGTCGGTATAACAGAGAAGTTGGTATGCACAGTCTAGTTGGTTACAGAAGAAAGAAGTCATAGAATGCAGTACACACTGAGCTATCTACTGAGTATCTTTTTATGTCTACCGAGCAGTAAAGATGACACACCGAGTTAAACGTGTTACCAGATACATTGAAACTAGACATGCATATGAAAATGTGTTACAAGATCGAGGCACATCTAACCATTATTACATTGGAAATTGCACTAGAAGATTGTGTATGATTACGAGATCAATCTAATCAATGAAATATTTTGTTTAGTTATTCATTCGAGGAATCTTGTTTGTAAGATCGAAGCAATGAATTGGATCACCATTTTAAGAGATCTATTTATGCAACATGAGTTAAGTGTATGTATGCATGGAAGAAAATTGTTATAGAGACACAGAGGTCACCAAGAAGGTTTTCAAAGAATAGTAAACAGAAGGGTTTATCAAGTTACTATATGGGTTACCAAGGTATGCTATAAGAAAGGTAATCTATTCTGAGCACATAGAATCTGCTATAACATTTCAGATGTAAAGTTGCAGATATTTGTAATGACTTTATTGTAATATTGTGAAGTTGAAAGAGAAACCTTTAACAGGGTAAAAGACTCTAATCAAGTCTATAAATTGTAAAGCCTCTAACTAGGTGCAACATTCAGAATAAATGTTGTAAAATCCTTTAGCAAGGTAGATCTAACAGATCTTGTTACTCCTAATAGGGTAAGCTATCAGAAATGGCTAAAATGTAGCTCTAACTGAGCATTCTTTATTATTGCAGTAGCGAAGTTGTGGGTGCCATCCCCACTGCAGTTTTTCTCTCTAACCAAGAGTTTCTGTGTAACCAAAATATATGTGTTATGGAGTGAATCATGTATGATTGTTATCTATTTGTTTTAACTTTATTTTATGTTACTGCACTATTCTGTTTATGCATAACAGTAAAGTTATTATTCAACAAAATTTTTGGAGTACTGATTCACCCCTCCCCTCTCAGTACATTAGCTTTCCATATTGGGCCTAACACGTAGACCATCAGATCTACTTTGAGATGCACCCTCTTTACTTGCCATGTCACCCTTAAGCTAGGCCCATTACCTTTTTGCCACTTTGTGAAAGGTAAACCTCACACATCTTTCCTTCATGAATTCATGCAAACCACCCGATCAACCTTGAGTTGATTGGTCTTTAACCGCAGGGTCTGCTTACCTTCTGGGGCCTGCTAGCTTTTCGCCATTTCATGAAGCATAAAACCTTGACAACTTTTCTTCGCGAATCAACGTGAACCGTTAGATCCTCTGAAAGGTGATCGTCTGTTAGCTCCTTTGTGACCACATTACCCAGGCCTGCCACCTTTTCGCTACATCGCAAAAGGTAAACCTCATGTTACTTTAGGCTACGAATCCACATGCACCACCAAATCAGCTTCAAACTTGCATGTTTTTTATGGGGCCCGTCAAAGAACTCAAAACTTAGGAAAAGGGAAATAATTAAAATTAACAGAGACCCACCTCAGGAAAGTTGTAAAGGGGGGGGCCTTCACAATGGACTGACCCTTCCACATAAGTGGAAAAAGTAACTTTGAAAAATAAAATAGGGACTCCAAAACACAACAAGGGGTTAAAAATAAAAAACCCTAAACCTTCAGACCCATAACTCAAAGGCAAGAAATAATGCTAAGCCTAGTTTTGCAGATTTTAGCTGATTATGGAACAAAATCACCCAAAGTTCAAAACAATGATAACACCAACCATGGACCATAACCTTAGGGTAAAACATACATCAAATAACATTACAATAACATCATGAAGGCTCACAAATAACATAATTACAATCACAATCTCATTGATACAATCTGAAGTATAACATAATCCATAAAACCAACATGCAACAAGAGCCTTCACTATCAAAGATATCACAATAAGCAAGAGTAAGGATCCATACATCTTACTCAACCATAACAAAATACAATCCTCAATAATGGATCACAGATCTCACACTGGAGCATACTCCAATCATCCTCAACAACTAGTTATTCTCCTTCTTATTGGAGCTATAACAACATATACACACAATCCTCAATGGTAAGGCAATATCCCTCTTACCAGAGCCCAAATAACAATGAAACATTCAAATATGAGAAATAAATAAATCCAAGAACCTCAAGGACATCACAACATGCCTCTGGTAAAAAGCCAAAATCATAAAAATTGATCACAACTGATAAAATTACCAAAACCCACTAAAAAGGCAGAATCGTGCATTTGAGTAATCTTTTAGTGCATATGAGTCCTAAAACACCCAAAAGGATGCAATAACCTTCCAAACTTGATAATCAAGAGGAATTCATACTATTAATTGATTCAGACTTATAGATTCATTCCAATTGTCACAAAAACTCTCGACAACACTTAGAGAGGAAAAGCTCTAAAATCAACATTTTGAACTCATGAAATGGGAGTGGATTCACTCCTAAAACTCAAAAAGAAAGTGCGAAAACACCATTTCACATGATCAAAAGACCCAAGGCAAAACATTATACCATCATAAAATATATAGTTCACATACAGAGCCTTTCACTTTAGTTTCAAGCAATCTCATTGCAAATCAAACAAAATATTTAAAACCAATTACCCAAACTATATAATAAAACAATAATATTTACTTGAAATATGGAGTTATCTCGTGACATTTCCCCCAAATTTTCCCGAATACAACCTTTCTGCAAACACAGTGCATACAATCTTTCCAAAAAGGTAAAATTACAACGAGAAGAAAATCTCCAACCTGGAAGATTGAAGTAATGACAAATGAAGCTAAAGAAGTGCAATAAAAAAATACAATCCAGGCCAAATCCAAGCAACCAAAAATCTCTAGCCAAGAAATCCAATGTGTAGAAGAAAATGCAGAAATGCTAACCCGACAAAATGCATAGGCGGCCGAATAAATAAAAATTAAACTTGAAACCTTAGAAAATCACCGACCAATCAGAAAATTCCAATAAACTATAGAGTATACCTACCATGCACGAATTCGAGGCGAATATTATTTAACAATATTATTTACTTACCCATTCAAAATCAACCAATATAAATAAGGGGTAGGTAAACCTTATATTATATTTGATTATCAATAGTATCAAAATAATAGTTGTATAAACACAAATAAGCAATTAATAAATCATGCCCATTTAATAATTAAATAAATGAATTAAATGGGTGAAAGCCATATAAATAGAAATTCATAATAAAATATAAGATAAAACCAATAATAAAACATAAACAATAAATAAATAATAAATTAACCATTAAACAATAAATAAATAATCAAATAATCAAATTAAATAATAAATCAATAAACAATAAACAATAAACAATAAACAATTAATTAATAAATTAATCTCAACAATAAATTAAATATCAAATAGCCAATTAAACACTAAATAAATCAAGCTCAATTAATCATTAACCAAGCCAATAGAAATAAATATTAAATAACCAACCAAATAATAACCAATTAATCAAGCCATTAAATAAATCAAATATCAATTGACATATAAATCACATACTCACAACACCTCAGACAACCCGACAAAGAGTCAAAACCGACACAAGACTCTAACCACCAACTTACTCCACAACATAACTGACAAGGTGAACAACTAAGCCTAGAGTATGGGAGGGAAACACATGCCATCTCCAACAACATGCCATTGGGATAGGACATGCTCAAACCTATGAGACCAGGTGGAGTTGATGTCTGGTACCTGCAAGCCTGCGACCACTACTAAACATGATACAACATATATACATCATAAACGATCAAGCAAGTGATAGAGAATCACAACATCATATCATGCTCGCAATGAGTGGTATGACATCATCTCTAATCATGAAGACACTAGAAGATAATCACAAACATCGTACCATCAATTCAAACATCACAATCATAGAGTAGGGTTAGTGTAATCATAATATCATCAAAATCCCATAAATAGTATGATCCATCGTGAATAATGAATACATATAAATCATCAAATATATATCCATCTTCATATCCAATTCAATCATGAAATAGGGTTAGTGCATAGCATGTTACTATCAAATAATCATAAGGTAAACTAAGCTAGATCAATATAATCCCCTGATATACAGAAAGACAAGATGAATCAAGGAGGGACACAATAGATATTCTTCAATCTTTCCCATAATTCATAAGCAATATCTAATGCAACAACTTTCACCAATTCAGTTTTAGATAAGGCACTAATGATAGCATACCTTGCTCACTCATTTTCTTCAAAGGCTTCAATCTCATCTAAGGTAGTAGGTCCATTTTTTGACTGTAGATATTTGGTCTCCACAACTTTCCAAGTCTTGTGATTTAGGGAAATCAAATATCCTCTCATTTTCACTCTCCAGAAACTATAGTCAGATCCTTCAAAAGTAGGAATAGTTAGTTTATAAACAAATATAAACATGAGAGAAAACACACATGAAACACCAAATATGACGTGGAAAACCCAAGAAGGGAAAAACCACAAAGAATTCTAGTTATCAATATGAAAACACCTATTAGGGTGACACCAATTAAGGTGATTATTACAAAGGTGGCTCACTTCTAGAGTGCTCACTGCAAATGGGTTCACTACTCGGATAAAACTACTAGAAAAAAAAAGAGAGCTCACTACCCAGAAGAAGAAGAAAGAATCCACCCCTAAAGCACAACTACCACATAGCTGCAATACTGGAAGAAACCTTAGGCTCACTACCATCAGTACCAAAATGCATCAGCACACTACCACACTACTCATACACAACTTCACACAAATCAACAAGAGATAGATCTTCTTTTCATTCCACTTGCTTCTATATATTCTTCATTTATACAGATCTTTGAAATAGAATTTTCCAAAGAGATAATGAAACATAATTTACAATAGGTCTTCACTAAACATTCCTGTAGTAGAAAGGAATGAGAAGTGGACCACACCATAATGCATTACATAGATAAATAACAACATGTTATCCAAATGCCACAAACACCGAAGCAAAAGGTAGAACATTCAAGGTCAACCGGGCCTAGAATGAACAAATCTGTAACCATGACTCTGGAGCACACTATCACATGCCAAATCAAAATGGCAAAGATAAAGGTGTTAACAAATTGAATCCAAAATATCATCATCAAAACTAAAAATGTGAAGAAATGTGGAGCACTGCAAACATTGCCAAATAAAATCATCATCATGCAAACACATTCAGAGCACAACATCCAGACCAACAAATCAAGAGAATGACATCTCAAAGCAACATCCAACAATATGCTAAAGTTTCATGATTACAATTACAACATATAAAAAATGTGGAGCTAAAAGCTAATCATATAAATACATAGTCAATACATTGACATCAATGACAACCATACTTACATACCAACAACCTCACTTTTGCAATAGTAAGAATTCTTTGTATTCCTCCAATTTTTGATGTTCATGGCCTATAGTTTTAAATATTGTGATATCATAAATTATCACCAAGCCAATTTACACCTCATGTTTGTGCCCCTACTTTATCATGTTCCATCCTCATCCCCTATTTAGGTCCATTATGTGCCTTATTTGCAGTTTTGATGCCATGTATACCCACCAATTGATTTCCTAGAGGGATATCCTTCTCCCTGGGGCTAAATTGAGCTCCCTAATTGAGAAGGACCAAGGTGCTAACACTCTCATCCTAGGACCAGAGTGCCCAACACCCTAGTCCCTCTTAGTTGGGCCCTATTTTAAATGGGAGAAGGGCTCTATCTCTTCAGCAATAATTCAACTTTATGGCTCCACATGACCATTAGAGGTCCCCCTAATTGGTAAATGACCTAGATACCCCTATATAATGACATTTGATAAATTCATTTCAATCTAAAACTCCAAGCATCATAGGTATTAATCTATATTTGACCTAATGCATTTGTGAAGTGTTCATTAAGCATTTTTAGAGATCTTTAAGGTTGCATAATATTCATTCAACCATTGTGGAGCAACATTACATCATTCATATGCAAGCATGTGTGTGTGGTTAGGGTTTGGTCATATTCATGCCATTTCATATAATATATGTGATTACATTCAAGAAACAAATCATCATGATCAACAATTATAGATCTGAGGTATATCTTGTTAGGATAACCGGTGGACAACCAAGAGTGGGGGGGGGGTGAATCAGTTGTCAACATATTATATTAATCAAATCACTTTATAACCTTTAACCGGAGCACATAAATATTGAATACCAGAATAACAGAAATAAATACTGGTAAGAAATAAAACTTAAGAATGAAACAAAGAATTAACACAAGGCATTCATACCACATAACACCATGATTTGTACGTGGAAAACCTGGTAAAGGGAAAAACCACGGTGGGAAGCCTACCCATAGTCAGATGATACTTCTGTAGAAAGTATGTGATACAATAAGGGGCCTACACATGCAGGAAGGCACACTGCCTAGAGCATACTACTCATTACAATGGAGTCTCACTGACTAAAGAGAGGTTATAACCACCTCAAGATAATTGGACAACAATCTAGAAGAATGAATTGCTAGAGATAGCATCTACCATGCCCGATTATAGTCCCAGTTAAGCTCAATACTGGAGGCTTTTGACCTCTTACTTAAACCTAATTCAATCACCTATGATCGACCAAATCTCCTTTGCATATGATATTTCATTTCATGACCATGACACATGATCTACAATGAGATCTTACATCAATTTATACAAACCCTAAGGCCTAAACATACTACCTCAATCACAAATGCATTCATTGCAATGAATCTATCCTAAGACACACTCAATAGAGACATGAAAACAAAGCATACAAAACTAGAAATTATGCAAACCGGATGATGATTTGAATGTTCCTTCCATGTGGCTCCATTGTTCTTCTTTCCTCTTCAAATGGTTGTGGATCTCAGCTACAAGTGCACATACATGATTGAAAGCAAGATTGACATTGATTATTGATCAAGAGTACTAGAAGCATAAATTCGATAGTCTGATTACAAATTATTCTCATTATTAGCCAAGATTGAAGAAATTCATCCAATTTATAGAAGAATTGGAGAGATGACAAGATTAGCATGATAGTGATTCGAATGGAAATTCAAATCAAGAATAGCAAAATTATGACATGTGTATGACAAATTGCTATGCAAGGATTTATGACAATTTATGACAGATTGCTATGTAAGGATTTATGACATGAATTTGAAATAGAAATAGACATTTAGGAATTTAGGAGAAATTAGAAAATTAAGTTAGAAATGATGACTTGGAAATTAGGAAATTGATGCAAATTAGGTAAATTAATTAATAATTTCTCATTCATTAATTAATTTAAAAAAATAGGAGGAAATTAATTAGCCAATTAAATAAAAATTTAATTGTGACAAGAAGACTTGGGATAAATAAATAAATTATTTAACCTAGAGGGAAAATGCCAAACAAGATTAAATGAATAAATCATAAAACCTTGGAAGATGAATTAGAAATACAAGGACGACAATTAGGTCTTGACAAAGGATCGTTGATATTGATTCGATCATGATTTTGAATTGATAAATGATTTGATTGATAAATGCACCGAGGAACAATGACAAATTGATCCAAATTGACATGATTGAAGAGGACAAGGATCGATGACAAATCGATCGTAAAACGACGAGATTGACAAGTTGATAAGAGATTGACAAGATCGACCAAAATCATGATTAAAGATTGTTATCGGCAAGACCAAATTCGAAAGTGAGACAAATGAAGAATGTAGAAGAAAGACTCGATGCTCACAAATGATAAAGACCAAGTGCGTAACATAGGAGAAATGTTAATGTGATGCAAAAACTCTAAAATGAGGCAATGCGCCAATGTTAAAGTATGACTCCGCAAGCGTTGACCATTTTTAGGTGTCTACATTTTGCCCCTCTTTGAGACAATGCAATTTTAAGCGTTGTTTCAAAGAACAATAATGAAAATGCCCCAGACAATAATAATGACATATGCATGCCCCCTCGAGGAATTGGCCGGAAACATCCAGAAAAGAGGCCAATTGATCGATAAGAATGACAGAAAATGATAGGTTCGAACAGATCGCCAAGACTGACGGAAGAAATGTTAGTAAGAAGAAATTAGATAGAGGACAGTTAGAGATGAAGAAAAACTTGCTTTCAGTAATGCACTTTGTAGGAGAGAACCTTTATTTTTATGTAGCAAAATGGATGCGTAGCATCATGGCATTGAAGGCCAGAGCTGAAATGCAACCCTTTTTGCAAAAGACAGACACATCACAGACAAACAACAATCACAACAAAAAAGAAAGAGATCATGAACCATCCCGGTCACTCTAAATCACTCAATGACATCATCGAGCAACATAGGAACATGACCAAAGCCAAAGATAAATCAATAAAAAGATAAGATGCACAAATCCCAACAAATCAAACAAACATCTTGATCTTCATTGTCAAAAGTTGAAAGTGTTGGTAGGACGATCATGCTGTCTGGTTTCAGGACATGCGGTACCCCGTCTAAGACAGGACACAGTCTGGTTTCGAGTATACCACACCCTGTATAAGACCCATGATAGAAGTGACAAAGACAAATGATTTTGAGGTTGATTGATATGACAATTCAGATCAGTTTGAATGTCTGGGTTGATTGAAAAGTTCATCTGTTAACGCATGATTTCATTAAAGCACAATGTGTTGGATTGCATGTCATTGGATGGATGCTCAGGGATCTGTCTATGCACAAAAAGAGATCCTTTATTGACAAAATGCGTGTTTTTGGATTTTAATGTTTTTGAAATGTTTTTGGGTTCATTTTTTCAGGACTTTTTATGATTTTTAGGGATTTTCATTTTTTCAATTTTTTAGATATTTTTTTCAGGACTTTTTTCAATTTTTTTTTGAATTTTTTCAGGACATTATATGATTTTTTTTTTGAAGATTTTTTTTAGGACATTATTCAATGTTTTTTTGAATTTTCTATGATTTTTTTATGATTTTATCTCAGGACATTTTCCAATTTTTTTTTGAGATTTTTTTAGGACATTTTTCAATTTTTTCGAGAATTTTTTTAGGACATTTTCAATTTTTTTGATGATTTTGCCCCCAGTGTCTAGCAAGGCAAGGAATATGATAGGTGAATAAATAGGCTTGCTGAAATGATGGTGGATAGAGGGAAGGAAAAGGCCTTGCATCATGGAGACAATACGGATGCAATTTTCAAGGGCTATGGTGTGATGGGACAAGAGACTAGATATGACAATGTAAAGCAGTGATATGGCATGAGGGACATTTCAAGAGGTTTTTGAAACCATGTTTTGCATTTCACGTCCTTATGTCAGATCAAGATCAAGGAATGAAAATAAGTGTGGATAGTGATAAGATATGGATAGGATAAGCAAGACCAAGAATGGATAAGGGACATGGACCGAAGGTCGGGATTGGCGAAGGGATAGTGGCAGAAAGTTGCAATAAGCTAGGGAATATGGATGAAAGGTTGTAATAAGCAAATGGATAAAGACCAAAAGCTATGATAGACTAAAAGCTA
Organism: Cryptomeria japonica; assembly: GCF_030272615.1. Taxonomy (NCBI): domain Eukaryota; kingdom Viridiplantae; phylum Streptophyta; class Pinopsida; order Cupressales; family Cupressaceae; genus Cryptomeria; species Cryptomeria japonica. The sequence goes on along the minus strand of NC_081414.1, from coordinate 557,128,763 downwards.
CAAATAAGATGCATGATTCTCATGACGATCCTTAGCCTTGTCAAGATCAAAGGTGGAAAGAGGAAATGGATATGAGGGACAATAGGATATGAAGGGTAATAGGACATGAAGGAGTATGACATGGTATGATAGGATAATGAAGGGCAATAGGATATGAAGGAGGAAACCTGCCCCCAAGTGTGGTGTGCAAGAAGTTCATAGATTACGCATGATGCCTATTTGCTAGGTTTTCATCACGGTACTTGCCCAAGGCACCTGTTTGCCAGGTTTTCACCAGTGGACGAATTATTTTTTTGCTTTACTTTTTTATTTTTTATTTTTTTTCACTTTTTGTTTTTTGTATTTTGACTTTTTCAATAGAAGATGGACACATGATAGGGGATGGAAGGACTCAAGCATCTTTTTGTTTGGATAGTAGCCTTGAAAAAAATGGACCATGACCTTTAAAAGTATGCTCAAAGACGTTGGTAGGATAAGGACATGGAAAAAGAGATGAAACTAAGGCGAGGATTTATGTAAAGGATGGGATCAAAGGGATCAAAGGATGGAAAATATGCATTGGATAATGGATAGGGTATTGGAAGAATTGTGCTTGAGTGGATGGAAATGAAGGCAAGATCAACATTGGCACACACCTTGAGGGGTGATGGACTGATGGAGGACAAATGTATTTTGGATATTGAGATTTTGAAGAAGGAAAGGCTATGGATTTTGGGACATAAGGGCCCAAAATGGATGAAGAAGGTGGTGGAGGAACAAATTTGAGAGGTTTGGATGGAGGAATAGCAATTTTGGATGCCAAGTTGGATGTTTCTTTAGGCTTTGGTGCTTCAAGGAGTTGCTTAGGGATCCACATGGTTTTGGATTTTTCATTCTTTTGTGGTTCCTTGGAGTGCATTGCTTGCACAAGGGATTTAGGAACCCATATAGATTTTGACTTTGCATTATTTTTCTTAGTGGGCCTTTGTGGCCTTTTGGATATTTCTTTTTCTTTATAGATCATATTGTTCTTTGCTTTGACATGTCGATTATATTGGACATGTTGATCCTTGAATACATGTGGATTGCTAGACTTATGACTTTTATACTTGGCATCCAAATTGCTTGGAAGATGGAATGAATGTCAGTGTGGATGGGAATGATATGGAGGCATGTGGGATGGATGGAAGGTTCTCCAAGATGTGTGCCTTTTCTGATGTTGCATAGGAGATGGAGGGATATAGGGACCTAGAATGGATGGAAGCGATGATGGGGAAGGTGGACATTTGGATTTTGACTTTGAAGGGATACCAATGCCTTGAGTGTGAGCTTTGTAGCCATGACCATTAGTATATTCTTTGATATGGAGGGGTTCTTGCTCATGAAGGTCTACTCCTTTGCCTTTATGAATATCTTGACTTGTAGGATACTCTTTTCTTTGGGAAGAAGACGCAAGTCCATTATGAGGTGGATATGATATGAGAGAAATAATGAGATCTTGAAGTGGATCAGATTGGACCAAAGTGGAAGAACCCATTATGCATGTTGAGGGTTCATGAACATCTTGCACTAACACATTAGAATCATGAAGGGGATTAGGATCATGTTGTGGACATGATTCAATGACAGGCTCTTCAAGAGATGGAATGGGAGGAATAATGGGATCATCACAAGAAATATAATCTTGGAGTGGATATGCTGGATTAAGACAAGGAGATGGAGGAACAAATGGATCTTGTGGAGGATTTAAAGGAATAGTTTGATCTTGACAAGGAGGAAGATCATCGGAACCCTCTTCAAAGGTGCTTTGCTCTTGACTTTCAATGGGATCATCATAAAGGATGGAAGGGATATCTTGAATGTCAATGGGATTTGAAAGGATATCGTGTTCATGAAATGGAAGGGGATCGTTTGGGATTGGATGGACTGGGATATCTTGATCTTGCTCGAGGAATGGAGTGTCAATATGACTTTGGATAGGATGGACAAGAATAGGGGAATCATTGTGAGTGTCTGGGAAGATGGGGTCCTGGTCAACAATTGGATGGGATGATAAGGTTTCGGGATCTTGATCTTGATCTGTTTTAACACGCGTTTCTTCATGCTCTAAATTATCCTCTTGACATGAGGTTGGACTTTGGATATGCATGGAGGATTCTGACAAGGAATTAATGGTCTGGCATGAAGGAAATGCACTTTGAACATTTGTGATGGGTTCTGGCAAGGAATCAATGCTTGAACATGAGGAAGAGGGACTTCGAATAGGGTCCTCTAAAATAGGTAATGTCAATAAAGTGCATGGTGGCATTGGGTCTTGTATTTCTAATAAAAGACAAGGATGTGCATCATGAATTGGATTATCGTGGCAATCAATTATGGATAGCTCTTGGATAATTGCATCCTTGGGTGTATTGTTTGATGAGGACAATATAGAAGGTTCTTGTGAAACTTCTAAAGGTGTAGGGATAGATGCCACTGGAGAGTCAATTTGCTTGCGGGGGGATGAGGCATTGCTAGACAGAATTGTATTATCTTGATCTTCTTCAAAGAACTCACTTGGTAGTTTCCTTAAGAGCATTGCAATAAAGCCACCTTTCTTTCAAGGTTTTGACATGATGGGATCTGGAATTTGAACTTGTTTGTGGTTTGATGTCATGTTTTGATATTGGACTTGGTTTAATTGTTCCGACATGTTTGAAACTTGGGTTGGTGTGTGTTGCAACCTTTTCTTTTGAATGTTTGGTTGTTGTTGTTGACATTGATATGTTGATTGAACTTGTCGATATTCCACCATTGGTTGAATGATTTGTTGACATTGTATAGTTGGTTGGACATATTGTTGAAATTGGGCCATTGGTTGCATTGGTTGAATATGTTGGACAATTGGTTGAACCATTGGTTGTATTGGTTGAAAATCTGATTGATAGTAAACACCTTCTTGTTCTTGATGTGGAGGCACATAATGTTGAAATTGATGTTGTTTCTTTTCTTGAAATTGTTTCATCATCTCTATTTGGGAGAGGACAGCTGGTATGTCTGATCGTTCGATAAGAGACCTTACATCAATTGGCTCAATCTTTAGATTTTGACCTGGAAATTTTTGAAACATTTTGGACATTTGTGATCTATTCTTCGCAATGGTTTTCACTCTTTGTTCCAATATCTCCTCTTCTTGAGCTAGCTTCTCCTCTAGTTTTTGTATTTGGAGACTTGTTTCATCATAAAAAGTTTGATCAATGTTGCTTTGTTGTTGTGTTGGATAGAATTGTGATTGCATTGTCGGTTGATACGTCAAACTTTGTTGCATCATTGGTGCTTGGAACCTTGTTTCAATAGACATGTCACTATGCAAATGCAATATATTTTTTGGAATTTTTCAAGGACAATATATGATATGCAACTAAATGCAAACTAAATGAATGAGAATGCAACCTATGTTTTTGGTTGTTTTTCAAGATTTTGACAAACTTTTTGGAATGCAAATCTAAAAGAGACCCTTAGGAAAATGAAATGATGTCTAGACCTCAAAGGACAAAAAGGACCAAGTGACAAAAGGACAAAATGACAAAGTCTCCCCTATATGCTTGGATACTAAGCTAGGTTTGACCAAATGATATTGATGACAAAAGGACAAAAGATTTGATAAGGTCTAGACTTCTTAACAATGACTTAGGGTTTTTCAAAGATTAGGATTACTCAAGTATGACAAAACCTAGTTTTGGCACTATATGCAAAGGGACAATTACTATGCAAATGACCTTAATATGATATGATAATGACCTAAACTTAATGAAGAGACCTAGGGTATGCAATGTATGACAATGATATGATTTTAATGCAAGAGGACATATGCAAATGGATGACTCTTATTGATATGCAAAGGAATATGACTTAGGTGAAACCTAACCTTGGTACTTGACCATGACTTTTGCAAAATGCAACCTAGGATGAACTTAAATGTAAGTGACATGAATGTTGAGACAAGATTTTGAACAATATTTGGCAACCATGTTTGAAGATGAATTCTAAATCTTGACAAACTTTTGTTGGATGAACGTCTCTTGTGTTTAATCTTATGTTAGATCAATTTGTTTTGCTTTTTGAAATGGGATGCAATTCAACTTTTGACAAGCAAAGAATACAAGATATTGTAACTTAGACTCAAGACAATCATGCTCATTCCCACATTTCTTATGGTAGGCAAGGACATTAGGTACTTGAGAGGTAGACTCATTATGGGATTCAAGGAGAATACATAGATGCTTGACCCCACAGGCTCCCCTCCATGGCACTCACTTCTCAGGGCAGCCAAGCATTAGTCCCCATGGAAATCTCCCCATGGCGAACTTAGTATCTCTTCCAAGTATTCGAATTTGTCCTTCTCAAGCAACTAGAAGGGTTTTTGGCCTCTAAAAACAAGGTATGTAGTAAGGATTTCTGTTAAGCGTTACTCCTTGATGTCATGCAAGCGTGATTGAGACATTAAGCCCATCAAGATACCAAACAAATGTAGTCATGCAAGCATGATTTAGACCAAGAGGCCCTACTTAGATGTTGATATGAGAAAGAATCCAAGGGTCATCACTTCCCAAGTAACTGCAATTCCCACGTAACACTTCCTTCAAAGCTTTCGCTCATCGGGTATTTTTTTATAGTGAGTTAGAATGCCAAGGAATTCTAGCTGTACTCACTTTGGGTCATCCCCTTCTCACGATTATCACTTGCTTGCAAAAGCAAAGTGGTCGGGAAGGCAGGCCCTCTAAATGTGACACACAATCAACAATACAAGCATGGTATCGAAGATCTGGATTTCTGATCACCCTAAGAAGGATGAGAGCATACTCTCCTACTCCAATGTCATACTCAATAATCAAAGCAAACAAATGTTCATTCCAACCTATTTAGAAACCACTAGGTGCCTAAAAATTAAATGCAAACACAAAGTTTGATTGTTTCTCCATGGCAACTTGCAAAAACCCAAGTTAGGAGTTTGATACGCTTATTCTTTGACTTTCGAATCTGCACAAAGCGTGTTAGTAGTTTGATTTATTGTCTTTGCCATGCGTATGCCAAGATTCTACACAGATAATTAGTACCAAAATCCAAAGCACAAAAAATAGAATGCAAAAACACAACAAATTTCAAGTAAACACTGCATTTTTTTACCTCTGTTCTGGACTTTACATAGGTGCAGAACCCATGACACAGGTGTAGAATGCAGGACACAAGTGTAGAATGTCACCTACACAAGTGCAGAATGCTCAAAACAGGTGCAGGTTGCTTCACACAGGCGCAGGAGTCTCCAGAATACCCTGCACGACCCTGTTTTTGGTTTTTTTGGCCTACAAATCAACTTGAGAGCACTCAAAACACCATAAAGAGGTTAGAAGGTTAGTTTTTCACGTCGGGTTCACCAATTAATGTAGCATAGGAAATAGGGAATCATCACAAGACAAGATAAGCACACTAGCTCAATCACAAATGCATTCATTGCAATGAATCTATCCTAAGACACACTCAATAGAGACATGAAAACAAAGCATACAAAACTAGAAATTATGCAAACCGGATGACGATTTGAATGCTCCTTCCATGTGGCTCCATTGTTCTTCTTTCCTCTTCAAATGGTTGTGGATCTCACCTACAAGTGCACATACATGATTGAAAGCAAGATTGACATTGATTATTGATCAAGAGTACTAGAAGCATAAATTCGATAGTCTGATTACAAATTATTCTCATTATTAGCCAAGATTGAAGAAATTCATCCAATTTATAGAAGAATTGGAGAGATGACAAGATTAGCATGATAGTGATTCGAATGGAAATTCAAATCAAGAATAGCAAAATTATGACATGTGTATGACAAATTGCTATGCAAGGATTTATGACAATTTATGACAAATTGCTATGTAAGGATTTATGACATGAATTTGAAATAGAAATAGACATTTAGGAATTTAGGAGAAATTAGAAAATTAAGTTAGAAATGATGACTTGGAAATTAGGAAATTGATGCAAATTAGGTAAATTAATTAATAATTTCTCATTCATTAATTAATTTACAAAAATAGGAGGAAATTAATTAGCCAATTAAATAAACATTTAATTGTGACAAGAAGACTTGGGATAAATAAATAAATTATTTAACCTAGAGGGAAAATGCCAAACAATATTAAATGAATAAATCATAAAACCTTGGAAGATGAATTAGAAATACAAGGACGACAATTAGGTCCTAACAAAGGATCGTTGATAGTGATTCGATCATGATTTTGAATTGATAAATGATTTGATTGATAAATGCACCGAGGAAAAATGACAAATTGATCCAAATTGACATGATTGAAGAGGACAAGGATCGATGACAAATTGATCGTAAAATGACAAGATTGTCAAGTTGATAAGAGATTGACAAGATCGACCAAAATCATGATTAAAGATTGTTATCGGCAAGACCAAATTTGAAAGCGAGACAAATGAAGAATGTAGAAGAAAGACTCGATGCTCACAAATGATAAAGACCAAGTGCGTAACATAGGATAAATGTTAATGCGATGCAAAAACTCTAAAATGAGGCAATGCGCCAATGTTAAAGTATGACTCCGCAAGCGTTGACCATTTTTAGGTGTCTACAGTTTCTTTCACTTCGCATTGCTTATTTTCATTCATAGCACTTTGCTATTTATTAATCAATTAAATCTCAAATATTTCATCCATTGTGCATGTTGTTTTATGGTGATATTTTTAGGAAAATGCATTCAATATATATATATATATCACATCAAAGCTTTTGTAGATCCCAATCCTGGAGATGCTAATAGAAAACCTAATACTTGTACCTCTCCTAGGGTATTTAATGTGAATGAAGAAAGAGCTAATACTCCTATCAATGATCTCTCTCAGAGAGAAAGAATTGAAGAGAAACATGGTACCATCTTCACCTCATATACATACCTTAGTGCAAGGGGGGCAAGATCAAAATGTTGGTGTGTCAATCTCTCTAGATCCCCCTTATTCTCCTAGAACCTATCTTGATCATCAAAACATTTGTAGAGAAGATGATGTTATGCATTTAAGTCATGATCTATCTCCCCACATAACATTAAGTAAAGCTGAGGCCTTAGATGATAAGAATCTTCCTTCCCAACCTATCAAAGAGGACATGCATGATGATAGAAAGTAAAAACACACTAAATATATTCCTTCATTGACTTTTCCCCTTGATCCTTCTAGATACACTTATACTACAAATTTTAAAGAGATTCATTATAATTTTCATCCTCCTTCTCAATTAATAAATTATTATAGGAGTGGCTATAACATAATATCAAAACAAGGTTTTAGAGGACAAGGACTTGGGAAATTTGAAAAAGGAATTACAGTCCTTATAAACCCTCCTACACAAATTAGTACTAAAGGTCTAGGACATTATCACTATTCTCCTATGGATTATATCCTTAGAATTCAAAAATTTAAGGATTATCTTGCAAGACATAAAACTTATCTTCCATCTAAGGGTGCTTATTCTTCAAACACTCCTTTTTGTTCATATCATTAAACTAATGACCATCATTCTAATGGTTGTCTAGATTTTCAAAAGAGTATGCAAAAACCAGTTGATAATGGAAATATTAAAATCACAGATGAAAATCCATGTCCTTCTAAAAACCCATGTCCTACATCATAAGAAACAAGACCTAATCCCACTTATGATCAAGAGAAATTAGCTACTAGAATATTTTGGAGATTGAAGTATGATAGGAATGTTGTTTTTCCTTTCATTAAAATTAATTACAATTCTAAGCATAAGAAAGTAATGAACATTTTCTTTTTCACCATAGTTGTTCTCATTCTCTTTGAAAATGTAAAGAATTTAAAATTTTTGTTCAAGACTAATATGATGAGGCTTGCATATCTCTTACAACCAATATTGCACTCTTCCTTAGTGAAGAGGTAGTTCCTTACCAATTCATTCACACTTCATTTTTCTCCTCACCCTATGAAACAAGTAGTTAACTTAACTGGGGGATATTTTTCATAAGAGGTGATTCTTTTTCAATTATAAACATTTTGGGGAAGCAACATAGTTCATTCTTTCCTCTATCTTATTTCTTTCTCTATTTAAGATTCACTATTCCCTTTAGGGGTTGAATTTTTCATACTTTGATGTCCTTTCTTACATGGAGGGGTGTATATCTTATTATTAATCTCTCCTTGGGGGAGTTTGTGATCCTTCATTCTAATTCTTTCTCTCTTTCTCTTTGAAGATCACCTCTTCTTTAGAGTTGCATTTTACGTATATTAATATCTTTTCTTGAATTTAATATCTCTTCATGTGAGTATATTGTGTATTTTATTATGTCTAATCTCTCCTTAGAGGTTGTGTAATTCTTCTCATTATTATTAGAATTAGGGGGGTATTGATCTCTCTTATACTTTCTCAAGATCTAATTTTCCTTTGTTGAGTAGTGTTATCTTATGGTTTGATGTCATTCCTTGTCTGAAGTTGTTTATTTGCTCAAGGATTCTGTTATAAAATACATGTGTGTCCTTGACTACAACCTCTTTTTCACTTGGCAATGTATATCTATTATAAAATTACCCCTCATATTGGATCAAACGTGCGTCATTCTTCATCAAGAACCCCTTTCACCTAGCAATAGGAGGAAGGTATGATTTCTTGTTCCCCCTTCCCTTCTTTTGTAGAAGATGTTATATTTGTTCAAGAAAATTGATGAATACTAAGAGGGGGGTGAATTAGCATGCCCAAAAACTTAACCAAACTCTTAAGCAATTTTATTGCAGACCAGTATAGTAATGTAAACAACAAACTGGTTAAAACATAGATAAGCCAAATAGAAAATAAAGCATTCACCCACAGAAGCACAATCACCATAACAGAAGATATTTTGACATGGAAACCCAAATGGGAAAAACCACGGTGAGTAAAACTCACAAGTCAACTATCTGTAGAATAGTAACTAGACTGGTTAAGGTCAGACCAGTTAAGGCCTTACAATGTTCTTCACCAGAATAGATCCTGTTAGGAATCCAGATCTCTGTTAGGAGATAAGTCCTGTTAAAGACTACCTTGTTAAAGGATTTTAGATCCACAATTGTGAACTACCTTGTTAGAGGATTTACAATAGGCTTGACTGGGCCTACCTAGTTAAGGGTTTCAGACTTGTTGAAGAGATTAGTAATCAACAAGTGAATGATCTAGAAAGTAGCACATAATGCTTGATTAGATCCTTTACTGCTCCCTGTTAATGCATTGCAGCATTAATTCAATCTTCTATCCTTTGCATGTTCAATCTCCATCGTACGATGCTTCTATAACAACTTCACACTTCAATACACATACACACATTAAAACCCTAGACATGATGTCCTTAAATAGGAAGCTTATTTCATGTCGGTCCATTGAGATTGGATTACAATTTCCTAGATTCAAAGCATCTAGACACATTTGATAACACGACACAAAAACACTGTCAAAGTGTCGGTGGATGATAACTCATCACACTTTACAAATTTATCGGTTTAATATAGTATACTGATTACCGGTTAACGAACAAAGACTGGTAAACTAGAACATAGTGTTTCGATAAAAAAAGATTATCTATCACTAGGGGTCCTTGTTCCGCTTGAGGTCTTCATACCGCTTGATGTCTTCATACCGCTTGAGGTCTTTGGTCATGCTTTGATCGGTAAGCTATTTCTACAAAACACCGATAGTCTTCTACAAACAAAGACTATACATACAATGGCATATAATACCGGTATGAACAATACAACACATATTACCGATGGAGAATAACTCATACATAAAATAAGTGTGTGTCCATCAATGACAATCATAACTAAACATGCCAACAACCACCTCAGCTAAGTACAAACATTATCAAAATGCCAACAAAAACCTCTTTGAGGTAGGTGTCTTTGAGCAGAGATATCTTCTCCTCCAACGATCCTCTTTACACTTGCTGCAAGATATCTCTTTTTCAACTATCTTATCCTTTCTTATAAGAGTATTCCCTCTTTAGCTTGGATTTATGAACATTGCTTCCTAATGGATATCTCCTTGGTGTTGAAGGTGGGTATCCTTGTTTCTATCTTCCTTAAGACATCAACATTGGGCTATGTTTCCATCTTAAGGGGGGGCATACATATCACCCTCTTTGTACTATATTTTTGCATGTATTAAACATGGTGTTCATTCTTGAAACTAGAGAAATAAAAATCTTACATGAGATGCTTCATGCTTGAAACCAAACACAACATTTATATATGTCTTAGATAGGGTGCACATTCCCAAAACTAAAGAAAACAAACTCTTACTTGGGATGTCCTCGAAACCAGTTATATATTTGTCTTAAATGGGGTTACACATTCTTGAAACTAGAGTAAACAAACTCTTATATGAGATGTTTCTAAAACTAGACTTGCCCCTTGGAATTTGCATTTTCATTACATGTCTTAAACATGATGAAGCATGCTTGAAACTAGAAAGAAAAAAATCTTATACGAGATTCTTAACACTTGAAACTAGACATCACTTGCACACACACACAAGGATGAGTGGAACTAGCAAAATATAGCTATACTATTCAAACTCTCCTTCCTAACATGGATCACCTACAAAAACACATCTAGGATGTGTATCCATGTCTTCTCTCATTCTTCTCATGGATCACCTAGAAAAACACATCTAGAATATGCATCCATGCTTATCTCTTTCTTCTCAAGAGCTCATAGCTTTGCTATTTGTAGTTCATGGATGATGCTTGATCTTGCTCTTTTATGTGATCACTTGTGTTTTTGAGATGGTATTTCTCAAGAATGATATTAGTGATTGAGAAATTTTGATATCAAGGTCTCTTTATCTAGTTGACTTGAGGTCTTGTTTTGGTCTTTATCTTTGTGTGTGTCTTTTGCCTTTTTATTTTTGTCTTGTTTTGTGTGCCCTTGCATGCATTTGAGTGGTTAATATCCTAAGATCGAGGGATTAATTACTTGAAATTAGTGATGTCTTATACTCTTTGTGATTGTTCTCCTAATTTATCCTCTCTTTCATCTCCTTCATCTACTTTACTATGAGTATTTGCATAGGCTCATACTTTCGTTAAAGTGATTTCTAAATGTAGTGTCGTAAATTATCACTCGGCCAGTTTACACATCATGTTTGTGCCCCTACTTTAGCATGTTCTCTCATCTCCTATTTAGGTCTGTAATATGCCTTATCTCCATTTTTGATGGCATGTATACCACCCAATTTATTTCATAGAGGGATATCCTTCTCCCTAGGGATGAATTGAGGTCCCTAACTTAGAACCAAGGTGCTAGTGCTCTGGTCCCTCTTAGTTGGGACCTATTTTAAAATGGGAGAAGGGCCCTATCTCTCCGATGAGAATTCAATTTTGTGGCTCCGCATGACTGTTGGAGGTTGGCCCAATCGGTAAATTACTTATAGATACCCCTATATAAAGGCATTTGATCAATTCATTTCAATATAAGACTCAAAGAATCATAGGTATTCATCTACATTCAACCTAATGCATCCATCAAGTATTCATTAATTATTTTTCAAAGATCTTCAAGGCTGCATATTCTTCATTCAACCATTATGGAGAAAAATTTCATCATTCACATGAAATAATTTGTGTGTGATTAGGGTTTGGTCATGTTCATGCCATTTCATATAACATAAGTGATTACTTTAAAGAAGCAAAGCATCATCATCAACAATTGAAGATCTGAGGTATATCTTTCCATCATTTATTTCAGTATTTGTAGTTATTCATTCAAGGTTAAGTCCTAAACCATGATTTGACTTAGGAAAACCCCTATTCCCAACCATTTTCCCTTCTCCACTATGTGCAGGAAAAGGTACAAAGCTGCAATTCTAAGGATTGTCTTTATTCACAAAGACAAACCAGTTCCCCTTTGGATGGTGAAAAGTGCGGAGGAATAGAACGATGGGCATTCATGTCCCAATAATTTAGGATGACCTTTTGGGAACATATCCAAATATTCACATATTGATCAAATCTAGGTTTGTGGCTCTATCTGATGATTATAGCTCATCGTTTATGCATAATTACTTCAATTTCAACACATTTACCCTAGTTTCAACATTTTCACAATTCAACTTAAAAAAGGGAATCAAATCTTAATCTACTAAATTTAGTAAGAATTCTAAGCCCTATCCTTGTTGATTTGAGGCTAGATCTATTGGGTTCACCTCTCTTTAATGTAATGACCCCTAAGAAAAAATTAGTGGTTTTCTCCCTTCTTGTTGTGGAAACCCAAATTTTTTCACCATTACAGATATAATGTTTATGTTCTATGGATGTTCCACTATCATGTTTTAGGTTCTTAGTTGCTCAGATGATGTAGTTAGTTGTGGCAATTTGCTGACAGTGAGGTTGTTTGTCAAGATTGGTTTGGAGTGCACTATTTTTCTTTTCTATGGTGATTCAAGTGTTGTGGCTTGGAGAACATGTTTATATGGTTCGTGTAGTGTTCCAGTTTAGTTTTCTAGTGTTGGTTTGATCGACATGTGAAGTTATGTTGTTTTGTGTTGGTCTCTGGTTGACTTAGGTGGTGTATCTTATTTGGATAATACTTTTTAGTCTAGATATGAATTGGGGTTTAGTTAAAATGTTGATATGGGTCTCACAATGACATGTTTAGATTCACATTGAGTATTTTGTATTAGGTAATTTTTTTTGGGCCATCTGGTTAATGTGTTATATTGTTCTTTCACATGTTATGATTGATCTCGACTTTGAAAAGTGTTAGCATGAAGCAAAAATTAGTGGTCTTCTTCCTTCTTGTTGTGGAAACCCTAATTTTTCACCATTAAAGATATAATGTTTATATTCTATGAATGTTGCACTATCATGTTTTTAGGTTTTTAGTAGCTCAGATGATGTAGCTAGTTGTGGAAGTTTGCTGATAGTGAGGTTGTTTGTCAAGATTTGTCTGGAGAATGAACTATATTGCTTTGCTATGGTGATTCAGGTGTTGTGGCTTGGAGAAAATATTTATATGGTTCATGTAGTGTTCCAGTTCAGTTTTCTAGTGTTGGTTTGATCGACATGTGAAGTTATGTTGTTTTGTGTTGGTCTTTGGCTGACTTAGGTGGTCTATCTTATTTGGATAATACTTTTTGGTCTAGATATGCATTGGGGTTGAGTTAAAATGTTGATATGGGTCTCAAATGACATGTTTAGATTCACATTGAGTATTTTGTATTGGGTTTTTTTTTTGGGGCCATCTAATTAATGTGTTTCATTGTTGTTTCACACGTTACGATTGATACAAACTTTGAAGGAAGTGTTAGCATGTGAGGTTCATTGGAACCAACATAGGAAGATGAGTTGTGATGTATTTGGGTCCCCTTTATCTCCTAGAGTAGACCACATCATGTATTTTTGGTCTAAGTGACTACCTTTATGTAATTCATGTATATTTAGTCTATGGACAACCTAGTTAAGGGTTTCAATGTATAACCTTGTACAAGTGGATGTACAGATGTGTGATTTGGAGTGTGTATTTTTGTGAGTTGTATGTGAATGATATGAAAGTAGAAAAAATGTGATTTTTAGTTTATGATGAGCTTTGATGATCATATCTTTAGTGTGACAATATGTTGAGCTAGTGGATGAATTCAAAGATGTTTACCATGTGATATTGTTTGCTTGACATAATGGTTCAAGGATTATTTCATGATCAAAAGATCTTGTTCATTACAATTAATTATTCCTTGTACCTTTTGAAAGGTAGTTTATCCTTGTTCTTGAGCCTAAAAAAATATAATCAATTATTCATATTGTGAGTGTGATTTTCACTATGGTTTTCCCTTGGGTTTTTCATGCAAATATGGTGTTCTTGTGTGCATTGTGATTTATTATTTCATGTTTCATAATTATAGAGACTATTAATTATGGTTTGAAGTTTAAAGGACTATAAGCAAGTTATTTTAAGTTCTGAACTAATTCACCTCCCCCACTTACTCATGTGGCATTTTCAACAAATCTTGCATGATATAGAGCATTGTATACCAACTCTTACATAATTTTCATCTTCAAGATCACCTACATAGTCTAAATTAAAATATCCAACTAGTTTGAAATTTATTTCTTTTGAGTATTTTAGCTCAAAATTATGAGTTCCCTTTATTTATAAAATACACCCCTTTGGTACTACCCAATACCTTTCTATAGTTTGTTGCATAAATGTAGAGAGACCATAAAAAAATAAAAACTTAGTTTAGTTATAATCACATAGATCAGAATTCCAACCAGCTATATATAATTAGTTGCATCTTAAAAACCAAAATAATCATCTAATTTCAACTTCATGTTTGGCTCCATGAGTATTATGTGTGGTTTACAATATGTCATTCAAAATTTGGTCATAAATTTATCAATATACTTTTATTTTTTGATAAAATATACTTGAATTTTGTAACCACTTCAATACACAAATAACAACAATGATGCCACGAATTTATCATTTTAAAACCTTTCATAATTTTAAATTTGTATTAGTATATTTTTCATTTTTTCATATTATGAGTAGATCATCTATATATATTGTTGGCACTATGGGTATGTGTGGCATTTATGTTTTGTCATTGATGTCAACACTAGCTGTTATGAGAAGATATATTTATATTGGCTGATATGGATGGTTACCGACAGACAGGTTACGGGTATAAGATCTAGTATTACTGGCAGAAAAGATTATTTGTTGGCACTTCCAACATGTTTGGATCAGTAAAGTATATTGGATTTCATGTGTTATATGCTCCACAAGCATGTTTTGGTCAGTTGGTATTGGCTTGATAATTGGATGTCATCATACACATTGGTAAACCCTTACCGACACTGGTTTAAGGCTTTACCAATAGAGTTTTCATTGAGGAATCATAACATGATGCATAGTTGGTGTTGGTGCAGCTTCTTCATGGATTTCAGGATGTTGAAGATGTTCTTTGATCATGCTTCAACTTCTTGAAGACATTGCTTTGGCGTGGTGGAACCAGAATAGGTCTGGTACCTATCTAGGTTATGGACCGGTATCATGCTAGCGTGTAGTCTACACATTACCTGGATGATCCAAGATGTTTTATGGATTTGTTATTATTGTTTTGATCTTAAGCCGACATGGCATATCATTGTAATAAGGAATTATGTAATGATATTATTGTAATATATTTTGGTGGCCGACCTAATAGGTTTAGGACTTAGGGTTTGTATAAATAAGAGGTAGAAACTCTTTGTAATGTATCATGGTTATTGAAAAAGGTCATGGTCAAGGAATGTAATGTGCGAATAATGTAATATCATTCAGGCAGAGGAGTTGATCGGTCATTGCTGATCAGATTGGTTTTAGAATAGGATTTAGTCCTCCAACATTGAGCTTAACCAAGACTATAATCAGGCATAGCAGATGCCATTTCCAATAGTTCACTCTATTGGATTGTTGTCCATTTATCTTGAGAAGGTTGTGTGTGTGTGAAAAGTGGACCTATATCTGTATCTGAAATACACAACACTTCAATTAAATCATTAGATGCATGGTTAGTAAATCAATAATTAATGAATAATAAACCATTTCAAAGTGACTCATTGCCTTCTAATAGATGCAAGTTTAGATTGCTCTTAGATTGCTAAGCTATCTAGTGACTAGGCAACACCTAAACGAAGGATTTTTAAATCTATATGAGCATGAATATGAGCTAAATGGATGCAAGATTTAAGCTAGATATGCAAGATCAATCTAACATGATTTAAGCAATATGAAATAACTAATTTGCAATATCTCAATGCAAATTCTCAATGAACCTAGAGCAAAAAAAACATAATAACAATATATTCTCCAGGATTTTTGAATGAGAGATGAGAGCCCGAATTTATAGAAAATTCAGAAAGATACCAAAGGCTGAGATCAAATGATGATGAGTGGTCAAGATTTTCCAAGAGGAAGCACAATCCAGGTGAATTGATGTGATTGGATGCTTTTCTCAGTTTTAAAGGAAATTGAACTAAAATTAAGATAAAATTAGGAAAAAACCGATTTATTCTCTATTTCATTCAATTTTAATATTTAATTATTTTA